>NC_134971.1:508088-780370 GCF_965638725.1 Aptenodytes patagonicus
GAGGTCAGTTAAAGGAGGCATGCTGGCCGCAGTATCGCCGCCCGATTGCGTCTTTCCCGGCGGGGTATTGAGACGCTCTTGTTTTGGAGGCTGGATCGCGTGCTTTTGCAGGTCGCCGACGCAGCTCGAGAGCTAATTAAGCACGTGGAAACCGCTAGCGCCTTGCGAGCTGACTTCGTAGCCGAGTTCCCCTGACTCGTGTTTGTCGGTCTCGCGAAATGTCTCTTTCCCCTCAGGGAGCAGTCACGCCTCTCAGGACGGCAATCCGTCTTGTTCCCCGCACGGAGCTGCCGGCACCAGCCCATCTGGCGCGCCGCACCCGGCATCAAACTGCGGCAGGTACGAGTCCCGCCAGCACGCGCTGTCGGTACGTGCGCGCAGTTCGCCGGAGGAGCCGGCGTTTGCACGGTGCGCCGCGCTCCTGGCTCGCTCCTCCAGTTCGGCCTTTCTTCCCTACGGAGTAAGTGCCCGGCGTTCCCAGCGCCCCGCGTTCTCGGTGCCTGACATCCTAACGCAGAAGGCGTAGCACCGTGTTTCTGTACGAGGGCGGGAGAGAGCCGGTGAGGTGAGGCGGGGAGAGCGCTGCCACGTGCACGACGCGAGCCCGTCCCCGCCAGTTTCGGACCGCGGCAGTGAGTTCGGGCCGACGCCCGGACGGCCGTTTTGCTCCTGATGGGAGAAACGCGGCTAGGGTGCCAGCGCCCCTTGGGCCGCAATAGTCTTGCGTTTAAGGCTAAAATTCCTAATCTAATCTTTTTTTTTTTTTCTTCTCCTGCAGATACGACAGGAGTTCTGACACTATGGTGGCGGCGGGATTCTCGTCGGCGCAGAGGTCCCTGCCGTCTGCCGATAACCTTCAGAGACAAGCGGTGGTACGCCGTTCGCTCGCGCCGATAGCGTCTGACCCCGCAGTCGCCCACGGCCGACAGGCCGGGCCAGAGACGGAGTTGTCTGTCTCTCTGGTTTTGCGTGCTCGTCTCCCGTAACGGCTGCGAGCGGTTGCGGGAACATACTTTCGGAGCGTTGAAATGGCAGTTCCGGAAGATTTAGGGCTCCTGCCGCCGAGGCGGTTAATGTCGGGGAGGGCTTTGAGCTTTAGGAGTTGGGCTGTAGATGAAGCCGCTCGGTAATGGCCACTCTGTACGTTCGCGTTTAGCCCCATTTTCCAAACCAAAGCCTTTCATTTTCCCCTGTATTGACAGCGCGATTAACGCGCGATTTGGGGGCCAGCGCGGGGGGTTAGCCTTTCTCTGGCCCCCGTGCCCTAGAGGGGCTGCAGCACTCGGCCGGGAGGCGGGCGCACCCAGTCCACCGGCCCTTTCCCTCTTCTCTTTCCAGATGAACAGCGCCATGTGGCAGCAGCCGCAGTTCGGGGGGAAGTACGAGCAGTTCGGGGGGAAGTACGAGCAGCCCGGCTTCGCCCCGCCCGGCGGCTGCCAGCAGGCTCCTCACGCCTTTCACCCCTTGCCGGCCTCCCAAATGCCGCGGCGCCCAGAGGTGCCGGCGCCGCGCAAGGGCAGGCTGGGCGCCCACCCCTACCACCCGGACAGCAGGCACTTTGGCCGCGAGCAGCGCTTTGGGGAGCGGGGGCCCGACTACTGCCGGGGCAAGAGGGAGGAGTACGGCTTTGACGAGAGGGGGCACGACGCCGGCGCCGAGCATCACTACAGGGGGGGCAGGGAGGAACCTGCCTACGAAGACAGGCACCGGGACGGCTGGAGCCACGACTACGACTACCGGAGAGAGAGCTACAGAGAGGCCAAGTGGCACCCGTCGCGGCATTAACGCCCGGTCAGCGGGCTTTAAAGAACTCGAGGGCAAAGAAAGCTCAATCTCTTTCTTACCGAGTATATGTATAAAAAAAAAAAACCCCAACCCAACCCAACCCCGCACCCCATCAAAGTTACCTTTTAATGATGTTTGTAAAACTACTAGCAGCGTAGTCCTCCAAAACTCGCGTCTCAGTCTTACCTGCGTTAACGCTACGCCTCGGGGCTTTTCACGGGGGGGGGAGAAGACCCGGGGTGCCCCCCGATTTCGGGCGGCATCCTCGCTGTTTGCGTAGCGGAGGGGCGGCCGCTGGGGTTTCTGTGGGGCGGTGGCCTCCGTATCGGGTGCGGGGGCACGTCCTTTTAAGCAGAGCTCGGGGGGGTGGTGGTGGTGGGGGGGGCCCGGGTGCTTTTTGGCATCTCGGATAGTCCACCCGGCGTTTTTGATGCGGAATATTTGGACGCGCCTCGTCTCGGGGGGAGCGTTAAAAACCTCCCCGGGGGAAAAAAAAAAACAACCACCCGCGGATGAACCGTGCTCGTTTCAGCCGCTGGGGAGTGACACCCCTTCCCTGTAACCGGCGCGACCCCGGGGTCTTCCCGGTTTTATCCGGGGCCGGCGGAGGCGGAGCGGCTTCCCGGGCTGCCCCCCCCCCCGGCCCGGCCCAGCCCAGCCCCGGCAGGCCACCGTCGTCCCTCCGCGCCGCCGCGACTACATCTCCCAGCAGCCCCCGCGCCAGCCGCCGCGCCCGCTCGGGGGGGGCCGGCGCCGCGGGGCCTGCCGGGAGTTGTAGTGCGGCGGCGTCGCTTTGCGGCCTGGCGGCGATGCTGGGCGGCAGCCGCGCTGGCCTGGGTCGCCTGCGGAGCTGCGGCGGGCGGCTGTGGCGGGGCCGGCGGCGGGCGGCGGCCATGGCCGGCGGCGGCATGGGCCAGCGGATGGTCTGGGTGGATCTGGAGGTGCGGGGCGCGGGCGGCGGGAGGGGAGGGGAGGGGAGAGGAGGGGAAGGGAGAGGAGCGGGGTGGGGGGGGGGGCGCGGGCGGCCCGCGGCCGCGCTGACGGTGCCGCTCCCCTCTGTGGCAGATGACGGGCCTGGACGTGGAGAAGGACCAGATCCTGGAGATGGCCTGCCTCATCACCGACTCCGACCTCAACGTCCTGGCCGAGGTGAGGAGGAGCCGCCCGGGCCGGGCCGCGCCCTGCCCTGCCCCCGGGGCCCCCCGGCCCTGCCCGCCCGCGGCCCGGCCCGGCCCGCTCGGGCGCTCCCGGCGGGACGTTTCTGCTTCCAGAGGAAGCTGGAAGAAATAACCGCCGGGCCCCGGCCCTCGCCGCTTTGGGGTAGGGCCCCTGCTGCGGCAGCGTTGGCACCTGCTGCCCCAAAACGGGGGCTCAGGGCCCAGACGAGAGCCTGGGGACGCGCGAGTGACCTCGCAGGTCTGAGCTGCCGCTTTGTACCCTCCAGGCGGCAACTTCTCCCACCCCCTGAGTCGCTGGCTGGCTGCGCGTGGCAGCACTGCATCTCGGGGCTGACACTGGGGGGGGGGGGGGCGACCGCTCGATACTGAGCTTGCTGCAATTACCTTTGCGTTCTTCTCTTCCCGGCAGGGCCCTAACCTGATTATTAATCAGCCCGACGAGCTGCTGGATGGCATGTCCGAGTGGTGCAAGGAGCATCACGGGAAGGTAACCCTTCTAGAGCAGTCGTGCTACGCTTTCTCTTTCTTTGCAGCCATGAGAATAACGTATAATTCAGAGTTCTTAGTTGCAGTACAGTCCCCTAAAAAGGGACAACTCCTGCGCTGAACGGTTTGCAGTCAGACAGAGGGGATAAAGAATGGGAGACGGTAAGCGTCATCCTTCTTTCGTAGCGAGGAGCTGATGCGTAACGTTTTGCCCAAGGTCTCGCAAGTCATGGGTGGCACAGCTGCGAATTGCGTTCGCGTAGCCGTAGTCTTCATCCTGCACCTCGGCTGCAAGATTGCCCCGAAGCGGCCTGTGCTTCGTAGCCTGGTTTTTAATAAGTTTGGATAGCGCTGGAAGCTGCTTTCTAACTTGAGAGCCAGAAGCATCAGCAAAGGCCAACAGCTAGCGAACGGTCCCCCGAGAGGGCTGGAGCACGAGCTCGCGGGAGAGCTGCAGGCAGGGCGAGACAGGCGTCAGCGGGCCTGGAAACGGGATCCGCCGCTCAGATACGTGCCGCCGGTTCCCATCTTCACAGGCGGAGGCTCAGCATCGTGCCTCTCTCGGCGTCGGGTTCGGAAGTCGGGTTCGGCTCCCCGCTCTGCTGGCTGAGCTGTCGGCCGTGGCCTGCCTCTGCAGGAGCCCCGGCTGTAGGCCGGGTTGGACGGGCTCCGCCGACAGCTCCTCCCGGCGAAGCCTGTTCCGTGTTGCGTAAACTAATTCAAAGAATGACCCCGACGACGGAGGAGGGGAAGACCTGGCTTGAAGCCCCAAGTAAGAACAGGCACGAGATCGGTGTAGAACGGTCCAGAGGCGACAAAATTGCAAATTTATCGCTGCAAATTTAGGTACTTGTAGAATTAAACAGGCCGATTTACCGTGAACGCTGGGTTGTTATTTTTGCCTGTCCCCTCAGCGCCGTAAGCCTAGCGTGTTTTTTCGCCGAAAGCTTAACTTTCGCAGCAAGAGCTTATTTTTCGTTCTCTCAGCCACCGAAGAAAGCGTCCTCCTTGCCAGTAGCAAGAAAGCGAATGGATTTTCCAATCCCCGATTATGAATTGAAATTCCGGTTCGTTTTCAATTAAGGGCTGAAGTTTTAGGACACCCGGAACCCCTCCCCTCCTCCCCGCTTCGGCATCTCGCTCTCCCCGGGAAGGATTAGCAGGAGTTTGGAAAACGAATATTGATTTACCGTGATGGGCGCTTTTCCCCTTCTCCAGTGGAGGACTCAAACTCGGCTTCAGTTCAGGAGCGAATTGAAGATGGCAGCATACGTTATCGCTGCTCCTGAGGAGCTACTTATTTTTAATTGACTAAGAAAAGAGAAGCAATTAGAATATAGATGAAAATGCAGCCACGTAATGAACTTGTTAACCACCACTTGGATCTGTCAAGTAGATTTTTGCGGCAGAGTCGTGGAAATATATAGCGTAGCCAGATGGAAATAAATCACTGAGAACACTTGGAGCAGATTTGACATTTAACTGTTGGGAAAAAAAAAAAAAAGGAGGAAGGAACTTTTCTGATTTATAGGAATCTTGATAAACACTTAAGCCAGGATCCTGATTATTTCTGTTTATTTATACCCACCGCGCTGCGCTGGGGAGGCGAATGCCTCTCCTTAAGCAGAGGGAAACGCGATACTCTCCTGGATCGCGTACGTGTATGAACGAGGCTTGCGTAACGCCTCGGCAACCGAGAACGACCCCTAGAAAGTACAGCGACCGGGGAAAGAGAAAACGCCCCGTCGTAGCGTAGCGCAGGGCTGCGCTACCGTCGCCTTTACTTCTGTTGGTTGTTGGCCTCCCGAGCGGCGCCCCGCACGTCGGTCGGGCCTGCTTGTGGAGGTACCGGAGGGAATAAAGGCAGGGGCACGTCCCAGAATACGGAAACGCCGAGTTCGGTGGGTGCTGCTGGGCGCGCTGGGGGGACAAACAATACTTGGAGGGTTGACCTTTCGCCGTTGGGCGTTTCTGGAAGCGCCTTTTCTGGCAGCGTGTTTCTGATTTATGATGGACGGCTCTTTTTTGCAGTCTGGCCTCACTAAGGCTGTGAAGGAGAGCAAAATTTCGTTGCAGCAAGCAGAGTACGAGTTTCTGTCCTTTGTACGACAACAGACTCCCCCGGGCCTCTGTCCCCTCGCAGGTAAAGTATGTTCTTTCTTAACAACAACGGTATCGTCCCTCCTGCAGCTCCCGGCTGGGTGCCGCGGGGCCCGCTGATGCACGTGGCGGGGGTGCTTTCGTTTTCTGTGCTGGGAGCTAGCAGGCAAATCGAAACCTGGTTAGCGAGGAGAGGTTCGGTAATGGCGTCGTCCATTCTGCAGGTTCCCTGAAGCGAGTACCGCACGTCATTACTGCGGGGAACTGCAATGCTTTTTCGCATTGAATGTTTCCGTCTACAGTTATAATGGGGGCGGGCAGCAACCTGCGACCGTAAAATCCCAGCAGCAGACCCGACGGCGTCTTTTCCTCGCTGTGCATCGAACCGAACGCCAAATGGGAATCTTCCAAACGTCCTGCTACCTGGACGGTCACGTACGGTCTTGGGACTGGCGCTGGGTGAAATTAATCCCGATGCCCGTTTCCACTTGGCGGAAGACCCGCCGCTTGCATAGTACTTTGATGCTTATCTGCGTGACAGAAATTGTAGGGGTAGTAACTGAGGAATTAATAGAGGGATTAGGTATTTAAACCGCCTGCGATCCTGCAGCGAAGATCTGACAAACCTTCACAATCGTATTTACTAGAAAATGGGATAAACGAGCTGCTTGTGAATAGCTTTTCATACCCTGTGATCTCTCCCCAGCTCGCTTAGCCTGCCTCTCGTTTAGATGTCGTTCCTAGTAGCTTTGTGATGTCTTTGAAGGAACATCTCGTTTTGTCTCTTTGCAGGTAACTCTGTTCACGCAGATAAGAAATTTCTTGACAAATACATGCCTCAGTTCATGAGGCACCTTCATTACAGGATCATTGATGTGAGCACCGTCAAAGAACTGTGCAGGTGAGTGTTCCCCAAATTAGGCAGTCCGACGAAAGATAATCTAGGGAGGCCTGTTCAGCGGCGCTGACGCGCGCTCCTCTAAAGCCAGGCTAAAGGCTGCTTGGGAGGGGGCTGCCTGCGGCCACCTCGGCCTGTCACCTGTTCTGTTCGGGCCGATGCACAGGACGAGCCGTGAAGTGCTCCGCTCTGGAGGTTGCAGCGCTTGACCCGCGGGGCCGTGGCTTCTCTGGGTGCCACTGAAGCTGAAATTCTTCCCCCAATCGTAACAAGCCCGCAGCAGCCACCGGCCGTGTTTTTGAATCCCAGTTTCCTTTTTTAAGTGGCGCTTTCCCCCCCCCCCCTTGCTTACAGACGCTGGTATCCAGAAGAATACGAGTTTGCCCCAAAGAAGGCGGCTTCTCACAGGTGAGGCTTCTAACTTTTGTCTGTAGCAGAGCGGGGCTTGTCACGCAGGACCCGCGCGCTTCGCGAGCAGAATACGGAGCTTCCTTTGAACCCCAGGCGTGCTGCTTCTGACGCAGACGGCGGCGGAGGCTGCGTGCTTCTGCTCCCTGTCGTACGTTTGCGTTCTCCCGCCTGAAGCCTGGTTAGCGTCGGGGAAGGGATTATTAAAGTACGGAAGTTTCCTGACCTGTTCTGGTTCACTCTGTTTACTAGTCAAGCCAAGAAGCTTATTTGGCAACGTAGCTACCCCTGCCACTTCTTGGACATCACCGGGAGAAATCGCGTGAAAACGGCAGCTTAACAGCGGGTTTTCTCTGTCCTCCTTTTGGGCAGAGTTGTTCACAGAGACACTAAAATTGGAAGGCTGCACACGGGGAGATGAGCGTTCCGTTCCTGGCTATTTCCCCGAGTTCGCAATGTGTCGCAGAGCTCGTTCCCCTTTCGGTGGAAGGCTTTAATTCTGAGTTTAATTTTGAGAGACGCGCAGTACGATTACTACTTCTCTACGGACCTTACCGTCCGAGCAGGCAGAACCGGCCAAAGCAGGAGCTGGAAGCCGGTCTCCGGAGCCCTCGTCTCTGTTGTCTGGGATGGAATTGCTTTTCGTAGTCGAAGCTGTAGAACCGGTTGGTCTTCGGGAGCTCCCGTGTCCCACGGTGACGTAAACTAGTAAGCTGCGTGTTACTCCCCGGCGTGTCAGCGCTGGCGGACTTTCACTGCTTTCCACGTCCCCGAGACTGGCGAGGGTTGTTTTTATTTCTGACAGACGCGCGATCCGTGCGTGTCGGAGTTGGATTTCTTACAGCCTGGAACTTTTTGGAGGCGTTAGAATCCAGGCGTAGCTGAAGGCGTGCGCAGGCGTTTTTGAAACCCTCCTTAATTCTCTTTCAGAGCGCTCGATGACATCAGGGAAAGCATCAAAGAACTGCAGTTCTACAGAGATAGCATCTTCAAGAGGAAAACGGATGAGAAGAAAAGGAAACTAATAGAGAACGGAGAAAGCGATAAAGCTGCCAGCTGATTTCTCCTCTTGCCATGCCACCCCGTGGCACCTACTAGATGTGTCTCCTGGTTCTTTTCTGTTTGCCAGTCTCTTGAGAAGCTGCACCCTTCAGTTACCTTGTTTCTTAACAGCCGTTAAAATGCAGGTGGGAGCCCGAGTTACTGCTGCTTTTCTGTTTGAGCAAGGAACCGACACGCTCGGGTCTCGGCAGCTTCTTTGTTTGTATGTACTAGGTAGAACACGCTGTTTGATACTCCTCTTCATCTGGTTTTAGATGCAGTCTTTCACTACACAATAAAAAACAGTTCTGTTGAGCCACGGGTGTTTTCGTACAGCCTTTCTTTTTCTGCTCGCCGTCGGCTGCGAGGCGAAGCAGCCTCTCGCAGGTTTGCGAAAGAAAGCGCTCTGGGGAGCCGTTTTCCTGAGGTGGTAACGGCATGGGCGCCTGTCGCATTCGCGGGCGTTTAACTTCCGCGCAGCGCCCCCGTTTAGAAACCGGCTAGAAGTTGCAGGTCAGCAAGCACAGCCTACCCGGCGTTAGGCGCTGGTCAAGGCTACCTTTCTCTGCAGGTAGCGCCCTCTGTTCAGCGGCACTGTTCAGAACGTCGGCAGTTAGAACGAAAGCGTTCCTAAAACGTTCTGTTTCCTAACAGAAACGGCGGCGGCGCTCGATGCTGAAAATCACGCGGTAGAGCCGGTAACCGCACGCGTAGCAGGGACAACTGTGATGCCCCAGGAATCCGTGGCGCAAGCGTTAAGACTGAAAAAATGAAACGTGTTGCTGGACAGAACCACGCACGTAATTGAATCGTTCTGTGCCGGCGCGCCCCCGGTGTTTCCTGCACTAGCAATTACTTTAGCGTGGCAGCTTCTAAGGAGAAGGTACTGCAGAGCTTTACAAAACATTAAGCTCCTTGCTAATGGAAATATCGGTGGGGAAGGGTCTGAAGTGCCGGCCCGGTACGGCAGCGATGGCTGAAGCTGTCCCCCCGCCGGCTTGTCCGGTCACGGGGGACGTATACATTTTCTTTAGTCGCATAAATACAGCGGCGGCTCGTGATTGGAAAGAAAAAGCCTTGCTGAATAGGAGGCGGGGGACATCGGGGAACCCTCGCCACGCTGCCTTCCCTTTTGCTTCTGGTCTTGGCAGCAGCTCACCGCGATGGGAAGAGATGCCACTAGAGGGAGACGCCTGGGTGTTGGCCGCAAAAATCCCTGGGCACAAGCGGGCGAGACAGACCAGCTAGGAAAGGCTGCGGCCTTTCGGCAAGGGGTTTTCCCCCCGACTTGGGTGAAAGCGCTGGCAGCGTCTCTGCGAGCTCCGTCAGAGGGAAGGTCGAAACGCGGCCGGACGCCCTTTTCGATTGTTAAATCGCCGAGTGACGTTGGACAAATCCCCCTGCACCAAAACGTCCTCGTTTCCCCCCTTTTCAATTCCATTTACGGTGTCCGGTATTTCCATCGCCCCCTCGGCAGCGCGAGTGAATAGGCTGAAAGCTCTCTGAACGCCGTACAAGCTTTCCTTGGAGTCACGTCGATTTAATGGGAGTGTTTCTGTGCTCGTCGAACCTCTTTGCGCATCCGGTGTTTCAGGACGGAGCCCGTGGCAGCGGGTTCGCGCTCTGATTGACGGGGAGGGGCACCCCCTGTACGACCACGTACGCGACCACGTATATGAGGAGAGGCTCTGGAGGCGCTGCACGGGTTGCGACCCATCCCTGGTGGGACACAAACGGGCTTTTCCTCCCGTTACCGGTATCGGCGCAGCTTTTCACGTCACCAAAGCCGCCAGCTAAATTCTAATTGAAGAATCGCCACCGTCAGCGATAAGCAAGTGAGCCTTGTAAATCCCGGGGTCAGCTCGCGGGTCCGGCCGTAAGAAAATACCCTGCACCTCGGAAACGGAGTAAGTTTTAGCTAAAGGCACGGTGGACAGAAGGAAGCACGTAGCCCCACGTTGCTTTTGGGGAGCCGTTTTTCAGAGGAGACCTCTGTTTCCCTGCTGCGGCGTGCCCTCATGCAACAGCACGTGCCACCGAAATAGCGCGAGGGGGAAAAGATTACCACGTTTACCTTCCCGCGCAGAATGAAAACCTGACGCTTTTCTGCTCGGACCGTGTAAGCAGCGCATGTTTTACATATTGGCCTTTAACAAGATCATGTCGTGAGCCATCTGAATAGAAAAATGCCCTTTCGTACGTTGCGGACCTATTTGTAACAACACCAGTATCTTATCTCCCATGCACGTGGCAAAACCGCCAGATTGCCGCCGAGACGTACTCCGCATTTTAGTTAGATGTGACTGTCTGCCGATCCCCCACCGACGCCTGTTCCGGGCTCATTAATATTAACATGCCCTTGCTCGTTTGCGGTTCTCACAGGTTAGGCTCTCTCCAGCGGGGTCCAAGGTGTGGACCTGCTCCCAAAAGCCCCCCCGAGCCGCTGGAGGGGCTCCACCAGACACACACGCACACCACATGCCCTCCCAGATGGGTGCTGCCGGGCAAGTCCCTGCACCCGAAAACCCGGGGGGCGCAGGAGCATCCCGCACGGCGCCCCTTCTCCCGCCCCACGTCGGGACAGGAGGAGGAGGAGGAGGGTGAGTACGAGGGGCAGAGGACCGACGGCAGGCGAGGGGGGCTTATCCATACGTGAAAACAAGTGCCGGTGCAGATGAGACCGAAGGGCGGGGAAACCTCGATTTGCAGAGTGAACAACAGAGGACTAAACAGCTACGCTCTGCAATTTTCCGACGTCGGACATGCGATGATTTGCCCGAGTTTTCCTTTCCCCACTTTTTCCTCCGCCGACTTTTACTTGCTCGACTCATTACAAAAAACCACCCCAAAACCAACTGTTTCTGCCGTTTTTCCTGCGGGGAATCCAGTCCGGCTCCCGGAGCCAGCCAGCCACAGCAAATGCTGATTCTCAGAAAAGAGACGGGTCCCTCCTGACGTCCAGCGCCTCAGCAGCTTTGAGGGGAGGCTGCTGCTGCCAGCTTCAACTGAGGAAAGGGTAACCTGGAGCTACCGTTCAAAAATAAAACACCTTCAATAATGAAACTCTTCTGAAAACCACCATCGGCAGCGCTCGCTCTTGCCCGGAGAGGCGTTTCACACCAGGACCGAGCTGGTTGCTGGGAGATGTGCTGCCGGCTCCGGGAGCCAGCCCGGGACGGAGGAGCAGGACTCGGCAGCCAGAAAACACTGGAAATCGGTAGTTATCCTCAGTAGGATTTCAACAACAAAACGCTTCCAAGCCCTGAATGCGCTGGAGGACCCCGTGCTGCCAGGGTCCCCGTGTCCGCAGCTCGTTCCTGCAGCATCCACGGCGAAGGACTAGCTACGTGCCCCTCGCCGCCACCTGAGACCTCTGCCAGCCTTGGAAACCGGGTTTCCTTCTCACAGAAACCGCTGCTAAAGGGCTCTTTTCCAACGCCTCGGCGCACGTTAGACCTTAAGCCCCCAAGCTTAAGTGGGAAGGAATAAATAGCAGCTTTAGAGCCAGAGCTTCCATCTTCTCTTGCAAAGCCTGAGGGCGAGATGAGATCGAGGTCCCCGTGACGATGAGGCGCCGTGGAGGTCCGTGGGAAGCATCGCCTGCTACTGCCGTACGAGCGGGGAGCGGCGCGTCCCCGGAGCGGGGCAGGTAGCCGAGCAGGGGGTCCGCCGATCCCCAGCCCATGCCAAAATCCATACGGGCTCCAGCGGCAGCGAGATTTGCTTCGGAGCGCTTCGACGTTTTTACCTGAGCGCGAGCAGTAACAGAAATAGTTACGAGGAGGGCGAATATTTATAAGCTTCGGGGCCGAGAGGGGCCACCGCGATAGTCTCCTCTGATCTACTGCTGAACGCAGGTCAGGGTATTTCACCCTCTCGGTCCTCCGGCGGAGGGAGTCACTCATCCTACAGCTTCCTTTAACACTACCGAGGCCAATAACGTCCTTGAATTAAAGCTTATCTTCCAGGAACCCGTCCAACCTCCGCTCCAGGACAGCAAACGACGGTGAATTTATCATTTCCTTTGTTAAAGTGTTCCAGCGTTTAATTACCCCCGCTGTTACGAAGGCGCGTGTTGGTTCAAATCTGCGTTTCTCTGGCTCAGTTTCCTACTCTCTGCCCAGCGCGGCGTCCCCCCCTCCTGTTAGGAGATCCCCTCCGTAACAGGTACGGTCCCCAAAGGCAGATATGCAGAGGCTGTACGGGCTCACCTTGCCAGAGGAATAAGGATGCTGTGGTTTCACCGCTGCTTTGACAAAGATAAACACCCATGTGTTTATTCCTCCCCGAGACGTAACGACAGTTTTAAATTAACACCAGCAAAATGAACTTTTATTTTTGTGGCTGGAATCAGTTAAGTTCTCACTGCAGAGGTTTCGCTGCGAGATAATCCGCCACCACGCGTGGTATGTATTCCGCAAAGAAAACGAAGGCACAAGTACCTTCAGCTCACTTTTCACAGGGAAACTCCGCTCACGTGGGGGGGGTGGTTGTCACCCGAGCGCATCCTTTGAACGTTTAAGCCATTTTCCATGCTTTCGAAGTCCTAAAAATGTTTTCCCGGAGTGCAAATTTCCTGCCGAGTAGCACATGGGGAAACGCCAGCTCAACCCCCGAGTGCTCCTGGAAGCTCCCAGCCCATCAGCCTCGACGCGAGTGGGCTTCCAGTAGAGCTGCAGCCCCCCCCCAACCCCACAAAGCCCGGGGGACCGGCGAGATGAGGCAGCGCAGGCAGGCGAGGGCGCGGGCAGCGCGCTGCCTGGCTTAGAATAGAACAGAATAGGCTATTTTCAGTCAGAAGGGACCTACAACGGGTCATCTCGTCCCGCTGCCTGGACGGCCCTGGTTATTCCGGCACGACGATCAGTACAGCTAATTCTGGTCTGGCAACCCAAGGCAAGCGATACTGAATAGGGCGCGCACGCCCCACGTCACAGATTTTACGGACGCAGCCCGGCGAGCAAAACGCTGAAGGTCTGGACCAAGCAACGTATTTTCATAACTGAGTGCTTTTGGCCGGCAGCGCTGCCCGTGCTGCCTGGCTGCTTCCAGCACTGCCCGTCGCTGAGCAGAGCTTGCTCAGGGCGCTGGCGCGGCACGAGGAGACTCTGCACCCTCGACCCAGGTCGCACAGCGCGAGCAGAAAACAAACAGGACGAAACCGACCCGAAAGCGTCCCTTACCCCCCGTAGGGCCAGCTGGAAGGTACCTGCGTGCGCTGCAGGTACGGTCTAGTCCCCTGCGATGCTTTTAACGCCGTCCCTTCACAGCTGGCGTCTTGCCTCTTGGCCACTGCTGCTGTCCAACCTCCCGCGAGGTGTCCCGGAGAAAAGAGCCACCAGGCGATAAACCCAAAGGGTAGAAAAGAGCACGAGGGGTGTACGTCTCCCTGGTTCTTTTTTATTATGGGTATTAATACTAATGACCGTCCAAGGCTTCTCAATCACTCTTATTATTTGAACACCTGCTCTTCTAACCGTGGGAATGATTGTTATTGGAGAGAGGCCGTTAAAATGGTTAATGGTGCAAATAAATGAGTCTTTCAAACGTCTCTCTCCTTTGTCACCGATTCCTGGGTAAGTAGGCGATTTAAATGCGGTTTCTTTATTTACTGTGCACTGGTACCTGCCGGCGGGCTCGGACCCCCCTTCGGCAGGGCAGTTCCAAGGGGCATCTCCGTCCTCTGCTTCGCCTTTGCAGCCAGGCGGCCTCCGGCCCTCCTCGCCCCGAGACGCTGCACGGGGTTATCCGCCGTCGCCAGCGCCTGTAGAGACGCCCAAGGGGCATCGCCCGCGGCGCTGCCGGCTCTCCACCCGCCGGGACCCTGGGACGGTGCTGGATCGGACCCGAGGGCGCGCGGGTTCACCGTCGCCCCGGCAGATGCTCGCAGAGCGCTGCCTGGATCCACGCCACGGCCACGCGCCGGCAGAATCTGCTTTATCTTTGCTTTCCGTTGTGGTAGTTTTCCCCCCTTCCTTTGACTTCTTCTTTCTGACCTACTTCTCCTCCTGCTCATATTTTATTCCTTTTTAAGAGGCTTTTATTTTTCTCGAAACGTTTTTTTAAGGAAAATATGCCATCTGTGTTTATACATTTTTAAATATTGTTTATTCTTGCTTCTGAAGTAACTGTGCCGTACGAAGGATTTTTATCTCATTTTCCCGGATTATGCAATAGCTTCCCTGTTTTTATGCGCTGGCATCGTTTGAGGTTCCGATTCAGTACAAATTTGTCACGCGTCTTGGCAAAGCGCAGATAAAACCCACCAAAGCAGGCGTTATTTTCGCGCTGGAAAGGAAGCTCTCTCCTGCACAAGTCGTGCAGAGGCCGGGGAGGGGGGAAAGGGTGCGGGACCCTCCCCGCAAGCGCCAGCCCCCCCACCCCCCACAGCTTTGCGCCCTTCGCTTGTCCAGGGCTGCCTACACGAGTTGTTATTTCTGTGCGTGACGCTCTGAAAGCTCGATCGATGTCGCACTTGCGATCGCTTTCAATAGTAAAATAACATTTTGCGCTTGCGGTCTCGTTACTTATTTAATCAAAGCGCTTTATGAAGAATTACTGACGGATTGAAACGGCCTCGCTCGTAAATGACCAACAAGCGAGACACAGCAAAACCTTGTGCACGCGGCCGTTAAAACATCTCGACCAGAGGAAAGCTTTCTAGGCTGGCCTGCGTCGCGTGTCCATCCCGGCGCCGGTGTTAAATCCCTCCGGCGTTAAGCGAAGGCGTGAGACGAGTTCGGATGAGAACAGGCGCCGCCTCTTGCCCTTCTCCTGCTCTTTCGTGCCGTACGCAGCCGTAATCGGAGGGTGAAGCCCAGCGCTTGGGCGGAGAGAACCCTTCTGCGGAGGTGACAGGCAGCGCCATCAAACATGCCTCCTTTTCATCTCCCTTTGGGTGTAAAAAACGATCAGGGCTTCTCTCTGTTTGCTGTTACACAAATTCAGAAAAGTACGGCTGTCTCCTTGCCTGGGGACGTGAAATGCAGAACCGGGACCTCACGCAGCAACGCGGTACCCAGGCTGGGGACTCTAGGTCCCGCGGAAACTGTCCGCTGCCGCATCGGCATTCCAGCCCATCTGCAGCCTCTGGACAGGGCGATGTGAATAACAGTGTGTTTTTGGTCGTGGTAGTTAAAAAAAAAATAAATTACTCCAAGGCAAACATAGAGTGTGCCTGGCTTTTTCAATTTAATTTAATAAATTATCTCGGCTCCAGCAATTATTTATTAGAAATAGGAATTTGCTGAGAGGCCTCAAGCCCTTTTAATACTACATTAATAATGTAACCACGGATTACTGATACAATTCTGAAGCAAGTCAAAAAACCGCATCACTTATTCCGTCCAGGTTTTGAAGCCGTTCTTGCCTCGCATGTGCAATTGCTCCGGTCGGAAACACCCACCCTCGGCAGCACCAAAAGGTGCAGCAGAAGCGTTATCCCATAGTCAAAACAGGGAAAATAACCCCGATGCCCCCAAAACAAGCAGCAGAGAGACCCCAGGGCCCTTCCCGCGAAGGGCGAGGTGCAGGCAGCCCCTCGAGCTGCGCCATTCCCAGCGCCCGCAGCCCGCCCCAGCGGAGGAGGTTTACTGACAAATAACCCGCTTTGTTTGGAAATATTTTGCGCTTCCCTTTTCCAGCGATAAGTCAACGTTTTTCCCCACGCTCTATCAAGCTCTAGTTATTTATATCTGGCAAAAAAAAAAAAGCCCACCCAGAAAACCAGAACAGTTGTCGACTTGCTCCAGATCCTGCAGGAGGTTTTCAGCACAGCTTGGAGCTGACGCGATCTCCCTCTAAAACCCCGCGCCAGCCCTCTGTCCCCTCTAATAACAGCATCCTCGCCCTTCTCGCGCACAACCACACCCGAGCATCATCGGACACTGGGATGGAGTATTTTCCTTCACGGCTTCCCTCCCCCGTAAGGAAACGGGGCAGTGGCGCAGGCTCCGTTAGCGGGAAGCCCCGGCCGACAGTCAGACGAGGTCTTTCCCTGCCTCCCGGCTACTCTCCAGTTCCTTCTGTGCGGCTTTTCCGCTCAGCGAAGCCACGGGGGGCAAAGCACCTCCGGCGCATCCCAGGGCGGGAGGGCGGCGGCAGCCTGGATGCGCCCCACGGGGACGACATCCCCTCCCCAGCGCCCAGGGGCTGCTGCAAACGGTTACGGTTCCTGTCGCAAAGCACATAGGAAGAGAAGAGCCTCATGTTGCCTTTCAGGGCTCTCGTAGGGGCGGGAAGGACACGGATCGATATACGCCGGGTGGCCAAAGCCCTCAGACCAAGGGGGAACGGCAGGAGCCCTGATCATATGGAAAGAGAAAATATTTCCATTTTGACTACAAGTCGCAAATAGCACTTGTGTGATTTCCCTCCGACTCCCCTTGCTCGACGTGCCCCTGGGCTCCCAATCCATCTCATCAACTCTTTTATTTGCTTCTGCGCTCGGAACAAATATTTTATGCGTGTTTATACAACATTATTTTACGATCTGGTCTGCCACTGGATTTCCAAAGTAAATGAAATACGGCACGGCGGTCGTGTACCAGGGCGAAAGCCATTTAGTGCATATGTAAATCCACCTCCTTGGACAGAAAGCCATATAAAGGTAGTTAACAGCACATTAAAACCTGTTTGCTGCACGAGGCGAATTTGTTTTCCGGTTCGCTGTTCAGAACAAGAGTCCCTGCGGCTCCCGGCACTGTCAGGCCAGAGGCTTTTCCAGACACGAGGCGGTCGAGCTTCCCACGACGGCAGAGAGAGCAACCAGTTATCCATCCATCCACCCACCCACCCACCCACCCCTCCCTCCCCATCTTTTCTCTGCCCTCCCCTGCGTCTCTCACTCCATTGCTCTGTCCGCACTGTACTATTTGGGTGTGAACCGTGGAAATCGGGAAAAATACCAGCTCATGCTACACCGAAGCAAAGGAAGAGAGAGCCAGACCCTCGCACTTCTCATTTTTGCTTGGCCACTGGCTCCACCGCAACTGCCCAAACGAGCTGCTGCACACCTGCAGCCCGCAGCACGGGCACGACACCGCCCTTATCAAGGCAAAGAAATGGCAAACCCCCCAGCGAAATCCCCCCCCCAGTCCATTTAGGCAGAGCTGGACGGCTGCTCGGAGGCGGCAGGGATGCTGCGGGCAGCCCAGCCCCGGGCACCGCTGCTAGCGCTGCCCACCGGCTGTGGGAGACGACCGGGTGCAGCTGCACGGGCTCAAGGTCGGCTGCAGACAGCCTGGAATAGAAAACCTTCAGATGTGTCTTTTTTTGGTCTTTTTTTTTTTTTTTCTTCCTTCCTGCTGCTGTTGATGATCCCCTTTTTACTGGACTAACTCACTGATGCTGACAGATAAGCTTTTAGGATAGTGAAATCTCCGTGACACTTTAAGTGCTCTAAATGACAAAACAAGGACGCGCAAAATTATCCCGCGCGTACTCGATAAAACACAACTTGTCAGAAACTTGCGTGCCGCTCCAGCCGCCCGGGCCCCGGCGAGGACAGGCCACCCTGACCCGTCCCGGCGTCTGGCCTTGCCGCCGACGAGAAAGCAGAATAGCGTGGGCAGAGGAAAAAGAGGGGGAAAGGGCAAAACACGGGTCGTTGTGGTGAGGAAGAGCACGGCCCGGGGCGCAGCCGGGGCTTCCCGCGTGGAGCGATGGGGATGGTCCTTCTGGCATAAGGGACCCGTCGCTTACGGCGGGCAGGGCTGCCTCTCCCCGCCGCCTCCCGGGTGATGGATGAGAACCAAATGGCTGTCAATTGCCGGGCGCTGAAGCAACGTTTTATCCGTTGTGCCGAAGGAGCCACCAACAGCGGGCTCGGTGCTGCGTGTGGGGCACCGACTGTCAGGCGAGCGCCAAGTGACACGGGGAGGGAGAGGTGACAGTCAGCGAGAGGTCCGCTCCCCGGCGCTAGTGGGGGGGGGGGAAGAGAAGAAAGGGGCGTGATCGGCAAGACGCGATAATGGGTGTGACAGCGCCTAACAGAGAGAAGTATTTCAGAAAGAAAACAATTAGCCGGCGAGCTAAGCGGCCCCTAATTATCCCCGCAGCACTCTGCGCCGAGGGAAGGTCACTCCGAAGGGCCGGGAGAACTAGGAAATAATTCACGCGAAAAAGCCTTTTGCTGCCCTAAGGCAAAGCTCGTGCTGCCCGCTGTGGCTATCCCCGTTCCCGGGCGGTCTGGGGAGAAGCCCGCGCCAGGATGACTTCGCCAGGCCCTGCTCTTGCCGCCCAGGGGGTATCCTCTGGGGATGAGGATGCTCTTGACCGGGTCCCGGTCCCCGCCGTACCATGAAGAGCAACGACGGTCAACCGGCCGGCCTCTTGCCGGAAAGTGATTAAGCAACGCAAAGGAAGCAACGCAAGGCTGCGGCGAAGGAGACGCCTTCCCCGCCTGTGTTGTCCCCCCCCAGCAGAGCCTGGGGTGGGACAGGGGGACACCCCCCCCCCCCCAGCAGCGGCTGCAGTTGCGGGCGCCCCGCCGGCGGGGGAGCTCCGAGACCGGCAGAGAGTCTGGGCCCCGTCGCCCCGCAGCCCGCTCAGCGCCCGGCCGCGGGGCGAGCCCCTTCTGTTCTCCGCTCTTCCGTTGCAAGGTGGTTTGTATTCCTCCTAAAGCGCAACCGCAACGCAACGGAGACCGGTGCTTTTGGACAGCGGTCCCCGAACCTTACCCCCGCTCAAAGGGACGCAGTGAAAGGTACTCCTGCCGCTCGTTTCATCGAGTGTTTGGCTTGCATTTCATCACAGAAGTCAGTTTTATTTGCTTGATAAAGTAATACCACTGGAAAACCAACCAAGCCACCCACCCAGCCCTAACCCTCCTCCTCAATCAACAACTTCAGTACGAGAAGAAGTTTACCGGCTGCAGATGTTCTCCCAAAAGACCCCAGAGCGGTGCCCGGGCTGAGGGCGCGAATCCTGGCTGCTTCCGAGCAGCCCAGGTGCCCGAAAGCCCGTTGCACCCCGGGGCCTCCGGTGTCCCCCCCCCAGCAGGGCGGCTCCCAGCAGGCGGCCCGGGATGCGGTCCCTCCCGGGGGGCTGGCCGCAGCGCATCTCGGGGCAAAACCCCACCACGCACTTCCAACAACATCACGCACGTTTGGCTGTGTTCGACGCGGCTAAGACTCCCTCTTTTCCCCTAAAGCCAATGTTTGCAGAGCGAACAGGCAGACCGATAGATAAAGGGGAGGGAACAACAAAAGAGATTGTCTGGGTGAATCAGGCTGCAAGAACTACACGTCATGCTACATCTGCTTTAATCCGGTGTAATGTTTTACCGATTTAAAAAGAAAGTATTTCCTCTGGGTATTCTGAAACGAACGCGCCGCCTGCGTGAAGGCGCAACCGGAGAAGTCGCCCTGCAAGCTCTGCTTTCCCTGGCCACCGGCCTTCTCCCGCACCGTGCCAACTCCATGCGCTGCACTCGAATAAAATAAAATAAACATGTGCTCCCGACCCAGGCAGACAAGACCGGAGGGAGGATCGCGCTCTCCAAACTTTGCAGAAGGGAAACGAAGCGCAGAGAGATGAAGTGACCTGCTTAAGGTCACGTGGGGAATTTGTAGCGGGGCCAAGAACGGAGCCGAGATCTCCAGCGTCCTCATCTACTTCTTCCACCCGCAAGATATTCCTTCCTCTTCCCCTCTAGATAGCCAAGTGAAAAATGAACCCGCGTTTTGTTTCCCTTTGGCGGCAATGTGACTTCTGTGCAGAAGCCGTGTCTGTGAGCTGCCTGGGCCGCGGCACCACCAGGACGCTGCCTGTTTCTCTGCAGCGCTCTCGCGCTCTGCGTGTTTTAGGGGATGCGTGCGTGCGTGTGCGTGTGTATATATATATATTTGCATGCATATATTAATTAGGCGAGGCGGCACTTTCCTCCCCGTAATTAAAGCGGAACCTCTTCATAGTCCCCTTTGAAGCGAACCTCTGTTGGTTCAGAGGAACTTTTCATCGCCAGCCAGCGCTCCGCGGCGCCTCTTCGCGTTGTTCCCTTCAGTCGGAATAAAAATCCTTCTGATAACGACGGAGAAAAAGGCTTTCGGTTCCCGGCGCTACCGCACACGCAAAGCCCGCCCGCGCTAGGATGCGAGGGAGCAGGCTGCCAGCCTCCTCGCGACTCAGGGGGGAGAATAAGGTGACGAAGGCTTTGATTGCCGGGTTTAATCGGTGCCGAGCGAGCCGGACAGGAGCTCCCTTTGGGGGTGGCTTGCGGCGAGTCGCAACTTCACGCCGGCATTGTTTGTTGGGGAAACAATGGGCTGTGATTGCTGTGGGCCCAATTAAGCGCTCTCCGACGCGCTCGGGTAGGTGTGCGTTGCGCGCACCGTCGGCTCCCACGGGCTCCTCGCACACAAATCCCTTCCGGGGGCTCTGGGTTTTGGCTGTACCCCCCCCCCCACCCCAAAGCTGCGGCTGCGCCAGCTCTCCTTGCAGACAGGCTCTCCTGGACACCGGCTCGTTTGCGGGGCGGGTGCCAAGCCCCTTTTTTTTTTTTTTTGGAGGGGAAACGTCTGCATTGATATCCGCGGCAAGCCGTCACCGGCACCCGGAGGGCCGGAGGACAGCTGGTGGAAGGCTCCCCTGCTTCGCCTGCCGCTGACTCCGGCAGTTTGCATCCGCCCAGCATCCCCCCGAGTTCTCCAGCCTGTTGCGTCCTTCTGTTTCCTCTCGTCTACTCACTAACACCTCTGGGGCAGGAGCTGCCTTTTTTGCCAGGGAGGGGCACAGGCTGTAAGATTTTACCTGCAAGCCGTATCTGCAAACGCCCCCGCCTTTCCCCCGCACGAGTTTCGACGCTCGAACCGCCGCCTACGAACACAACCCCAAAACAAACAGCAAAGCCGTTCTCCCGAGCTGCAGGCGCCCCGATGGCATCGCTGCTGTTGCTGCAGTTGGTCTTGTGGTGTCTCCCAAATACAGAGAGCTGCAGAGCGGCGAGCGGAGGGAGAGGGAAGAAAAGCAGCTCTTTTTAGGGAGCGTGGCAACAAAGTCAGGACAGAAACACTGCTCAGAGCCCACGGGTTTCCTTTGGGCAGTTATTTTAAGGCGGCACAGCTCCTGCGGTCAAAGGGAAGTACTAAAGGTACACATTATCTTTCCAGGTGTAATCCCCTTGTTTCAAAACGGAACGAGAATCTCCTGCAGGAACGAAGATTGTTTTGTTCCTTGTTTGCAAAGGGGAGGAGGAGGAGAGAGAAGCCCTGGCTGCATCCCCGTGCCGTGTAGGTGTCTGCACGAGGCCGGGACTCGTGGCACGTGTCGGCGGAGAGGGCAAGCGTCCCACCTACTTCGATTCCCGTGTGATCGGCGTCAGACGCTTGGCGCTTTCCCTCCTGCCTTCTCCCCCAGTACCTCGGGCCCGTATCCAAGGCAGCAGTGCTCGTTTTGGATGATATTTTCGGTCTGCGAGCCTCTGCAGAGGACGGGCTGCCCGGGCACCGGAGGCACCCCCAGGGCTCCCCGGCACTCCTGCTGCTCCCCTGGGAGGTGACGGGCTGGGGAAGGCTCGGCAAGAGAAACGGCCATGCTGGAGCCGTTTGTTTAAGGGACCATTCATCCCAGAACCTGGTGATTTATCTCCCACGCTTTTTAAAATAAACGTATCACCTCTGACTTCTCAGCTCTGTCCTCCAGTAGGGCATTGAACTGGCATCTGGTGCCTCTTCTCCTTACTGCTCTCCCTGCAGGGAGCTGGCCTGGGAACACGAGGACCGCACGTTCGCCCGAGAAAAGGGGATTCCCTCTATTTGCAGAGCTGCAGCTCTCCTCGAAGCCGACACGGAGTTGCTCGCTGGCTTTCTTCCCTCCCCTCACGCTGCACACCGCGGAGCAGCCTAACCGACCAGGTACCGACCAGGTACCCCCAGCACCTCTCCACGCGCGCCCTTCCGTCGCCAAAGCCACCTTCATGCTGCCAGCGGGATGAGACCCCCGCCGTTCCCGGCTCGCCCCAGAAGAGGGGCATCGACAGCTTCCCATGGGAATTTCAACACCCAGATGCAACGCCCAGGTGGAAGGTACCTGCTGAGAAGCCAAGCCTACAGCTCTGCAGCCGTGCCCCCCGGAGAAATGCGCTTCGCATGTCATCCTATTTGCACCTCACACTCGCAAGAACCCACCCAGTCAAACATCACGGGCAGCCAGCAGAAGAGCTTTCAGATAAGCTCAGGCGAGGTCTTTCTAGAAAGCCAGCTCTCTCTAATGGATCCACTTTAATTTCAGGCAGCAAAAATGCAAACAATATGTTGTGGGACAATTATTTCCCTTTCCAGAGGGACAAAGTCACTTGGCCTGGGGTCTTCGCCGTGTCCTCTGCTGTGTGCTCTAATTGCCCCGAGACGCTCTACCTGGAGAGAGCCTTAATACATAATTATATACCATTAGCGATGAGAATAACATGACAACTGCTTTGGATAATCACGCAGAGCACAATTTCTGCCAGTCTCCTAGATACCACAGACACGTAAGTATCGGTCTCATTTTGTACGAGAGAGTATTTTGAAAGAATTATTTAAAGCCGGTAATAAAAACTGCAGACACACAACCCCGGTTTCACAGGGCTCAGATGAAAACCAAAGGGAAAATTCACTGCAAAGGCCAATCAACTGGCAGGACTTTTTAAATTTTTTTTTTTAAACCTAATTAAAAGCAGAGTTAATGTAGCAAAAAGGAAGCCAGCCTTCAGAAAATTTGCTTGTGCGCTCTCTGCCTGGAGATTGCGTGGATATCTGGTGTTGATTTAAAAAGACTTCAAGAAGCTGCGCTGCCATCTCTAGGTAAACCGTTCTCATGTTTTATGACCCTGCTGCTAAGAATTTGTCCCATGTTTCTCGCCTGAATTTGTCCGACTTCCATTTCTAACCACTAGGCATAATTTTGCCTTTTTCTGTTCCGCTCAAGAGCCATCTGCTGCCAGAAACCTCCCTCTTCTCTGGATAGCCGCGGAGAAGGCAAGCCCTCCCTTAGCCCATCCTTACAGCACACCTCGCTTGTTTTCTTCCCTTTTCCCAGTCATTTTTCAACACAGAGACTCAGAGGAGTCCGGACTTTTCCAGACCTGTTTTCCCCCGCTTTCTGGAAACGACCCTTACAATTTCACTGTGCAAAACCCACTTAATCGCAGGTGGGGACGTGCCAAGATCTTTCCCCAAAAGCCGTGGGTCTGCCCGAAAGTGTCCTTCCTGGGGAAGCACCACGGCAGCTCCCGGCTCCAGGACCCTCTCCTTCGTCCTCCCGACAACGTCACCAGGTTTTAATCCTCCATGACGGCAGGTGCAGTGGCACGCACGATGCCACGAGACATTTAAAGACCGCCAGAAGGGTGGTCCCCCGTTCACCGTGGGTATGATGCTGCTGGCTGCTGCGGGACCTCGCGGCCCTCACTGGGCGATATGCCTCGGTGCTGGCCGTGCTGGTTTTGGCTGGGATGGAGTTAGTTTTCTTCGTAGTAGCTGGTATGGGGCTGTGTTTTGCATTTGTGCTGGAAACAGCGTTGATAACACAGGGATGTTTTCGTTGCTGCTGAGCAGCGCTGACACACAGTCAAGGCCTTTCCTGCTCCTCACCCCACCCCACCAGCGAGGAGGCTGGGGGTGCACAAGAATTTGGGAGGGGACACGGCTGGGACAGCTGACCCCGACTGACCCAAGGGATATCCCACACCATATGGCGTCATGCTCAGCATATAAAGCCGGGGGAAGAAGAAGGAAGGGGGGGACGTTCGGAGTGATGGCGTTTGTTTTCCCAAGTCGCCGTTACGCGTGATGGAGCCCTGCTTTCCTGGGGATGGCTGAACACCTGCCTGCCGATGGGAAGCAGTGAACGAATCCCTTGTTTTGCTTTGCTTGCGTGCGCGGCTTTTGCTTTACCTATTAAACTGTCTCTATCTCAACCCACGAGTTTTCTTGCTTTTACCCTTCCGATTCTCTCCCCCATCCCACCGGGGGGAGCGAGCGAGCGGCTGGGTGGTGCTCGGTCGCCGGCTGGGGTTAAGCCACGACACCGGCGCTTCCCTGCGACAGGCGGCTGTGCAAGAATCACAGGGCACAGCTGTTATGCCGGCATCCCCTCCATCCCCTGTGCTTTTAACACCCTGTGCAGCACGGTCCAGCCTGCCCCACGTGGGCTTCGGGACTTCACCTGCTCCGTCACACTCCTCCGGCTCTTTGCCTTTGAAGCGTTTTTCAACCTGAAGGATGGCACTGTTAACCCGTCCCTGGTGAATAAAGAAAAGCAAACAGAAACCTTCGGAGGTGCTCCGCGTCCCAAGGACAAGGCTGGCTGCTGCCAAGGTCACTGGCACGATGATATTCATCTTCGTTCCTCACCATCACCGTACAGCCTTAGCCTGAGAGAACCGAGCCGTTTCCGGGCTGCGCGTTTTTAAAGGATGAGGGAGCACAGGATGGTTCAAGAGGAGATTGCTTCGTAAGACAATGGCTGAGCTGATAATGCCAGCTCAAGTCAGGCCACCGGGGACCTCTTACAATTTTAAGATCCAATCAACTTTAAAATATTACTGTCTCAGGCAGGCGGTGAGTCTTGGAATAGAAAACAAGCAATCTTGTTTTATTTACGGGGCGGGGTGGGGGGAGAAAGCATGTTCTCCCTGTCCTCACCCACGTATTGAAATATTAATAGTGTTTGTGTGCGTTGCTGTGTTAACATCACATTTCCAGAGCTCAATCTATAAAACCCCTGGTCAAAACACTCAGTGCTACGGGAGAAGCGAATGGCAGAGCTGCAGAGGGTAGGGGTAGCAAGGACACGAAGAAACGCCTCCGGGGAGAGGCTGCAACCAGAGCGATCTGCATCTCATTCCCTCTCTCCTCCAGGTGAAACCTTCTCTGCCTCCACCATCTTTCTGGTGGCCAGATGTCACCGCTCCGGAGCGGCTCGTCCGGCATCGGTGGATGCACGGCTAGCCTTGCCGCGGCTGAGCCAACAAGAGGAGAGCAGCTGCAGAGACCGTGATCGTGGGTTAGCGAGTCTGTTTGGAAACTCCGAAATATTCAGGTGCCTCCGTCCTCCTTCACCCCTCGTAATTACCATTCTGTAATTACATCCCTCTTAATTACGATTTCTGCAAGATTCAAGCCTCGCTTGCAGAAATTTGGCTTGGGAAGATCCACCCAACGGCAGCCCCACTCCTGCGTCTTGGTTGTGTCGTGCTGAAATCCCCCATACGTCGCCTATCTGTTGGGATGCCGTTACACAGCACAGGAGGCTCTTTGCAGCGAATCCGTGCGCTATATACCTCCGTTACTGTCCTGGAAGCGCTTATACGACACATCATTATTTTGCCTTACGCAGTAGCCACAGTGGGATGGCAGTGGTGGTGACTGCGTTATATATTTTATCACAAAAACAAAAGCAGCGTCTACAGCAGATTCTTAATCAAAACGCGTCTCTCTCGCCGGTGCAGAGGGCGAGTTAAACACTGTGCAACATCAAGCAATTTGTGGCGCCTGCACATGCTATCATGCAAACGTCCCCAAAGCGCCCCATGAAAAAGTCAGTAACATCAATAAAATCAACAACGAATAAAAAGCAGCCTGGCTCGACGGCAAGCTCTATTCGAGGGGAAACATCTCAGCTGCCTTTCAAACAGGCCGAGCGCGAGAAGCATCCCCGCGCACCGGGGAGGACGAGGCACGCGCAAAGCGGCATCGCCCCATGCCCATTCTCCGAATCAACACCAGCCTTCAGACCGCGAGCAAGACGCTGCCTCCCGCGGGGCTGGCTGTCCCCGTGGGACACGGAGCATCCCCGGCGCCTCTAAAGGCACCGAGTCGGCCCAGGCGCCTCTGGAAACTATCGCGACACAAGCGACAGGTAAGAGCTGTCCTTGCGGTCTACTGCTTTTCGCTGGGGTTTAAAGAACGTCTCCTAAAAGTCTTGCTCGCTTCTGCGTTGTCTGATGGTGCCCTACTGTCCCCACCTGCCGGGACCCGAGTGCTCTAAGTCATGCTGCTTCCTTTATTACATATACCCATTCATCCGTCCCCGAGATTCAAATTCATCCTCCTTTATGAAGAATTAACTTGTTGGAGCTGATTTATGAAGACTGGCAGGCACCTGCGCTGAAGCAGTGCTCTAATACGTTCATCATGAAGTCCTGTAGTTATTCCTAAAAGAGCTCACGTTAATGCCTAACATTAAAATTCATATTTTATTTCTGCATAACTAAATGTCTCCCTGCAATCTTTAAGAAATGCCCTTCAGAACCTGGATTTTTTTTTTTTTTTTTTTGGTCGGGGATTGAAGCTACGAGGGCGAAGTTTCGCATAAACAAGGGGTGGCGTTTGCACAGGGTGGCAGGTCGTGCGTTCGCCGCGCGTTATGTGCTTTGGGTCTGACTGACAGCTA
Organism: Aptenodytes patagonicus; assembly: GCF_965638725.1. Classification (NCBI taxonomy): domain Eukaryota; kingdom Metazoa; phylum Chordata; class Aves; order Sphenisciformes; family Spheniscidae; genus Aptenodytes; species Aptenodytes patagonicus. The sequence continues at coordinate 534,360 of NC_134971.1, forward strand.
GGACTCATCAAATTACATCCTCCGTCAAATGTCACTCACTTTTCTTAACGCGGGTAACAGAACCATTTTCCTCAAGAATATAACCTTTCCTAATTCCGCTTTTACTAACAGGAGCCAGATCGCACTGAGAAAAACAGAGGTTTTAGCTTTGCATTCTTCCAAAAGGCTTTTCAATCTGCGAGGGGTGAACGGAGTACGAGCCCGGGCGTGCGCTGAAGGGGCAGCTCCAAGGGAGCCTTTCATGTGAACCAGCTTGCGGAGGAAGTAATGGGCACGAAAGCAGAGCCACGGGGGGGTGAAGTCCTGAGTAGTTTGGTGGGAATATTTTCTCCTCTTTCAATCCGGGCGTATTTCATTCCCCGAAGTCCCCCGTAGAAACGAATCCGCTGGAACCCATTGAATTTGGCACAAGTTCAGTGCAAAGCTTAACCGGCCCGCGTTCACTCGAGCTGGCCCAACAGCCCAGCCCAGCCCCGCGTCCCCCCGCTCCCCCGTTTTCCTGATGCGCTTCCCTCGGAATACCAAACGCGTGCCTGACGGGCGGCCAGACTCCGCTTCTGCTCTGGGTAGGGCTGCCGTGGGTGTCTGAAACCCTGCCCGGGAACAGAAAGCCTCTCTGTTCGCTCGATGGAGCGGAGCAGCTCGGATGCCCCAGGGGACCGCCAGGGACCCCGCAGCCGCTGGGGACCCCTGCTCGGCACCGCTCGTCGCCCAGGACCCCCCTGCGGAAGACTCCGCCAGGCTCTGCCGGGCAGTCCCAATAGCTGGGCTGTCCCCTAACCTCCGGGCTCCTCATCTTCCCTGCCTTTCTCACTCCTCCCCTACCCCCCGTATCTTTTCCAGTTTGACATCTTTGTTCTCGACCCAGGTCTTCGCAGCCTGCTTCCCACAGCGGGACAAACCAACCCGTGAGCAGCCGCAAAATAAAAAAACCCCTAAAAACCCGAGGGAGCTGGGCGAGCGCAGCTGGGGGCAGGAAACGGGACGAGGGGCTGTGCCGCAGCGTGCAGAGCCCCCAGCCCGGCTGCCGGGACCCTCGGCATCGCTGGGGCAGGCGCTGCCGGCACCTCCTCGGCGCTCCCCGCTGCCGCCTGCGCGGTTCGGAGCGGGCCCCGCGGGAAAGCGTCGGTGGAAACAAAGCGCCGCGAGCTGACGACCGATTCCAGCGTTCCGCTGCTGATCATAATCGACCACTTAAAGCCTGAGCTACGGTACTAATTTGATAGGACTGTAATCAATTGTATTTCTCACTCTCAGATGTAGGGGAAGAAAGAAAAGGAGTGGGAAAGTTAATCTGAATTTTTTCTTGCCCACCACTGCAGCAGCAAAACCTCACCCCTTGTTATTATTTACGTTAGGAGCAGGCTGCTTTGTCGGAAACACTTGAACGCGGATAACCCCTACTCCAAAGAAGGTCCATCCTCAGCAAGGCAGGCACACGGGGCACGGCCGCTGCATGGCTTTTAGCTCTCCGCAAGGGATGCTGCGCTTGCAGGCGCCGAGAAGCCAGGGTGGCTTTGAGCAGGAGAGGCAGCGACTGGCCGTGCTCGGTGTGCCACTGGTGACGGCCATCACCCAGGCCGTCCGGGGAGCGAGCAGATGTCTTAATCCCGCTCCCGCCCCTGGATCTGATCCAAGCCAGACTGAAGTCAATGGAAATCTTCCCATCGGCTCCCCCGGGCTTTCAGCCAGACAGTTAGCGGCCTGTTGAGTTCCTAGGACGCGAGACAGAAAGACAGACGGAAAGCCCCGAGCAGAGCTGCCGCGCGACTCCCATGCGAATGCACAAGCGGCTTTTGCCGCGGAGCCCTCCCCTGGCACCCGGGAGGACCCGAACACAGCCCTCAACGGCGCTGCCGCCGCCCCGGGAAGCGCTCGAGACCTTCCCCATGGAAATCCGGCATCGCACAGCGAGCCCCCTCCGAGCATCCTCGGCGGCGCGCTCCTGCCCCTGCCCGCGCCCCCGTCTGCTCGGCGGTGATGCCCAGCTCAGCACCATGGGACGGGACGAGCCACGCGCCGCCCGCATCCAGGGGCCGTCGGCGCTGCGGAGGACGGATCTGCTCCCGCTTATTTATTTGTTTTCGCGGGGCGGTACAGAAAATGACAGCTAATAAACTGCCTGCTGGCGACCTCCCTTCCCCGCGTCCTTTGAAGCTAAGCTAACCGCTGGCTTTGAACCCCCTCTCTTTATTATGTGAAGCGCGTAAGCTTTGCTGCTCGGCTGACATAAATTATAGAGCATTAGCAGAAAGAAAAGGAGGAAGATAATGCAAAATGCCCTCCCAACTAACTTTGCTAATTAAACCACCTCTGAAGCCTTCCCAAACATCCCTATGTTATGACAACGTGAATAGCACATTCCAGTGAAACTATTAAATTTATATTGTGCAGATAAAATTCAAATGAGACCATTATTACTCTGTAATAGTTCCTGAGCCACCGCGTCGCACCAAGCCCGAACAAGGCTTTATTCACAGCCCAGGGGCCGACTTCTCTGGCCTTCCCGCACTAACAAAGGACGCTCAAACTAGTTTTTCCAGTTATTGAGACTTTTAATTGCTTCAAGTAAATATCTGAAAGGACTGGCTTTTCAGAGAGTCGCTTACGGAAACCTCTCCCGCTCGTAAGAGGGGTTTCGGAGAGGTACTGCCCAAGTCCCTGCCGTCCCTCGCAGCACGCTTGGCCGGCGAGTGAGCAGCTTTTACTGAGCCAAATCTGTGCTCGGTAGCAAGTCTCCCCCCCCTTAAAAACTCAAAGGCCTTTTCCAACCTGGCGATGCCCTCCCATCCTCTCCGCTCAAGGCATCCTTGTTTTCAAACCTGCTTCCCATACTACAGGAGGAGGATTTATTTCTCTTGTCATTTTTTTTTTTTTTAAAGGGCTGAAAAAGAGACTTTCTAGCGAGCGGAGGAGTCGTCCCCTGACAGACTCCTGCTCTTGATCCCGCTTGTGAGGAGGAGATTGATAACATGCTCATCTGTCGAGGGTCCGAGCGCGGCTCCACCTTCCTCCAGAGCGGAATAAAAATGCCGCGGGCTGGCACCCGGCGAGTACCTTCCATTTACTTTCTGTTACCCTTACGCCAAAGGGAGCGATCCTTTAAGACGTCCTAAAAGAAGAGGGATCCCTCTGAGCCTAGGTCATTTCTCCTCCTGCCTGCTCTCGCCCAAGACACCCACAACACAGAGCAAATGCATCCCTGCCAGGTTTTCCCACTGGGTTAGAGTGGATGGTGGCAAATCTTCAGGCTGTGACACTGCAGCGCGTAAAACGGGAATTGACTGTCATGACCAGAATCACATTCGTTGCGGAGGTTCACGTGCTCCCGCAATTAAGTTCTGAAACGCCACGAGGATCAGGTGGGCTTTGCAAGAGCTGCTCTTTTCTCAGAGCATTTTTTTTGGCTAAAATAACCTTTTGGAAACCGGGAGCAGCATCCTCCCCCCCTCAACCCCCCGGTCGCTTCCGTCCTCCGCTGAACACCGGTTTTTGCAATACTCCTCATTTTTCCTGCGCCAGAAATGAAGCTGGCTGTATATTTCTGCAGAGGTGGTTAAGAAGAGAGACAGCAAAGGTAGAGACGCCTGCGTGTCTGTGGGGTCGAACGGGTACAGCTTTTAGGAGTCCTTAGAAGAGGCTTCAAGCCGGAGCATCTTAGGCACCTTGCATTCGAGACACTACCAGCTGAAAAGAAATAGGCTTCACGGATACCTTCCAAATACTGAAGGAGAAGAAGGAAGCCCCTGTGCAAGGAGCACGCTGCCCGAAGAGACCCGCGGTGGGATGACGAAGGAGCGGTTATTCCCCAGGGAGGGGCGGGATTCGGACCGGGGAGGTGAAGCCGCCTCGGGAGAGCGACCCAGCCAGGCTCTGACGGTCGCAGGCTCAGCACAGCCAGCCAGGGTCACAGCCCTGGCATCTCCAACACCTCCTCCGCGCCACGACAAAGGCCAGCATTGGCACCAGAGAGCAAACCCGATTTCTCCCCAATATTCCTGGGACGATAACCAATGCCATACCTCGGTAGCTATTTGCATTTTACAGGAAGAGAGATAACTTTTCACCAATTCCTTGCGGTCTCTGGGTGGGGTGCTTGGGAAGACTCCCTCTCCGGTTTGCGGGAAGAAGACGCTTTTGGGCCACGCGCGTTAAGAAAAGCGCATCGTGAAAGCCGCACTTAGTTCTGGTGCTATTTCTGCAGAGCGGATCTCACCTCCAAAAGGTGAACGAGGCTCGTCCGACACATCAGTGCCACGGCTAAAAACAGAGGAGCCGAGTGCGCCGGTACCCACCTGTCACCGCGAAAAGCCTCTCCCCGCTCCTTCTCCATCGCCTGGCAGTCATTAAGGGGAACCGAGATGGCGGAGGAGCCCTTTGATCCTCGCCGCTCCTCTGCTCGGGGGTAATTGCTACGCTCATCACAGGGAAGGGCGCGCCAGGGAGGAGAACAAACCCCACGGAGCAGCTGCACCAGCCTGGTGCTGAGCATCGGGGAGGCGTCATCACAGGGTCCATCGGTTATCTGCGAGCGACACCCCCAGCGCCGCGGTCATTCCTGCGGGATGTTCGTTCGGGGCTCAGATTAGGGCCCCCAGCTCCGCGGCTTGGCCCCGTAAATCCGAGTTAGGGCCCTCCCTCGCCTCTGGCTGCTGCCGGGAGGGAACGGGCAGCTGCCGCCGGCAAACACAGGCCCCGGATCACCGAACACGCGCGATCTCCGCAGCACCGGACCGAGGGGACGCCTTACAGCACCCCTCCGCAGAGCGTCCATCCCGCGCAGAGAAAGCCTCGCTAAGCAGAATACGGCCCATCCCCGTTGCCCCTCCAGGTGACCTATTCCCCTAAAAAACAGATAGGCACCGTACAGCGTATTTATACCGTCCCGGGGGAAGCAGCCCCAGAGCGCAGCGCTCCCTGCTAAACGCTGCTTTCAGATCATCCCCCCCGAGATAAACAGTGCCACGCAGATTAATTCCTATCTGAGCACAGCGCTGCATGTTCATCTTCTCCCCCGAGATACATCGTCTGCAAAGCAGAGAGTCCCAGGTAAGCCAGCTGCAGCCTTTTCACACCGTCCCCCTAGGACGTACAGACCCATAGAGGGAGCTTCCCCCCTGCCTTTCTTACGGAAATACCCCGCCGACGCCAGCGGAAAAGGTCCAGGGGATTAAAGCTGGGGCTGGTACAGCCCGACGGGCTGCTGCCCCCGCGTGCTGGGGAAGGTTTGTGAGCAAAGGGGCTGCCGTAGCAATACCCTGCTGCAAACGTTCCGGTTCACCTTGGGAAGGAAGAGCCCTGGCTCCCCAGGCCAAAGCTCAGCGCTGCAGAGCCTGCTGCCCGAGTTAATTCATTATTTGTGGGCGACTGTATTTTACTGATGGGCGGTCATCGTTTGCCACTGCAGGACTAATTAGCTATCAGGCCCCTGGAGCTTTTTGTCTGGCTGCTTTTTTTAGATCGTTATTCCCTCTAGGCAAACGGCAGCTGTAAGCAACTTTCATTCCTTAAATAAGGCACGGCGAGAGTTTTCACTCAAAGCAGAAATGGAAGACCGAGCTGGAGACGACTTTTTATGAGGCTCAGAGATATTTGGATAACTCCCGCGTACACGTCAGTGCGCACACGCGTGGGTGTGCTTATACCCCTGTGTATTTCCAGCGGCCTCTCTGCCGGCAGATCCCAGGCGATGCCAGGAGCGAGCATGCCGAAACATGGTAAGCGACTCTATAAAGAAGAAAGTCCAAAGGAAAAAAAAAAAAGCAGCTTTTGCCTCCAGGTCTGGATCTCGCAAGCCCTGAACACACCATAAATTCTGCTAGGGGAAAACACTTCTGTACAGCTGCTCTGTTTACAGGCACGGGCGGGTTGGAAAGGCATCAGATGGAGCTCTAGATGTTTACTGTTAATCATCCTTTGTATTTCCGTGGTGCCAAGAGGCCCCGGGTACCGAACAGCCCCTCGTGCAAGGTACCGTACACACACGAGAAGGCGCATCTCCCCCATAACCCATAAAAGTTAAAAAACCCAGAGACTATAGATAAGTTATCACCGGCCGAGAGCTCACCCTAAAAAGTTATATATAACTATAAAGCGATTTAATCCCAGACCCGAACGATGAATTTCACGGCCCAGTTTCTATTCTGGAGCCATCCCTCCCCCTCGCCGAGGCTCCTTTTGGGTGGGCAGGGGAGGTATCTGGAGGAAAACAAGCGCTTTCCCTTCAGATCTCCCTGGGTAACGTTCACACAGATGCAATCGTTTGCGAGCAGCATCGACGATGCAGAAGTACAAACCGCGACATTTCCGAATATCAAACGGGGAGCGGAGGGGAGTTGCTGAGATCAGACTCCGCTCTGATCTAACTTGCATCTCTCCAGTTTAAAATCTTAATTGAAACGCTACTTGAAAGCCTCCTGCTCTCTTCCAAACGCAAGGAGGGGAGATAAACCCGAGCGTTTGCCCAGAACGCCAAAGCAAGCGGAAAGAAAACCAAAGCGCTGTTTTTTCTGAAAAGAACGTTTTCTGAAAACACGAATGTACGTTCCCGCTCCCCCCGCCTTGCCTGCACCGCTGCCCATGGCTGGCAGAGGTACGGATGCGTTCCTTCTCCGGAGGGGGACAGGAGGGAGCGGAACATCCCCTACCAACCAAGGCGTGAGCAGCAAGCGAGCGCTGCAGCTCCAGGCACGTCAGCCGGGAAGCAGCGCTGCCGTCCCTTCTCCAACCGCTGTCTCCCCCTCGGGTTTGGAAAGAGGGAGGGGAAGAAGAGGAGAAGAAGGGAGACCGCTGTGCGTGCGCAAAGCTGGGGTGCGAACCCCTGCAGCACCGCTCGCCACGAGGGTGCATCGGGGTGTCCCGATCCACAAGCGTGAAGAATCGGTCCAAGCATCCCAGCTACCCTGCGGCGGGCTCGCCGCTCCCGTACGCGGTGCTGCGTTTCATCCCGCTCCCTCTAGTGCTTTTAAAAACAGTTTAAACACAAGAAACCAGACATAGAAAGAGAGAGGGCTTTCAGGATCCACGAGCCTCTAGCAAATGTAAACACAGAGCGCATATATATATATATTTAATAAGGAGTAATCCCATATCATGCTGCTCGGCCTCACTGCAAACAGAGGTAGCAGTTTGCCGAGCCCTCCGAACGCTGCCTGCTCTGCTTTCCCCCGATCCGTCACACAGTTCGTTTCACGAGCGCAGAAGAGATTGAAGGTAAGTATTGATTCGGGGGAGAATGAAGCTTCCAGGCCTCGTTTTCCACGTGCGTCTGGGAATCACGGCAAAGTCATAGAATCATAGAATCATTGAGGTTGGAAAAGACCTCTAAGATCATCGAGTCCAACCGTCGACCCAACACCACCATGCCCACTAAACCATGTCCCTAAGTGCCTCATCTACTCGTCTTTTAAATACCTCCAGGGATGGGGACTCCACCACTTCCCTGGGGACATGCGTCGGCCAGGGGTGTTTATACCAAGGCGCGGGTGACGGGCGGCCCCAGCTTCGCCCCCCCCTGAAGCGCTCCCTCTGCTCCGAGACACCCGGCCGGTCTGGCCGTCCCCGGGATCGGCTCCCCGAGCCCCGGCTTTGTGCCTCAGGCTCTGGGGCTCCTCTGCCCGCGCCAGCTTTCTCCAGACCCCGCAGCTTAGTCAGACAGCTATATTACGTGGGAGGGAGGGGGGAAAAAAACCCCAAACCGGCCAGAAACTGATGAGCTGGTAATTACGTTTTGCAACATCTGCTACTTGCTACCATTTGTTTTATTATTTCTATTTTAAAAATTGGAATACACCGAGGTTTTTTTCCATCTGGAACTGCTGAACCGCCTTGAAAAAAACGTGACGAGCTCCTGCTCGACAGCAGCGGCAGAGCAAGCGCGGCAGGAGACACTGCAGCACGTAGCTACCGTGTCAAAGACCGCTCCGAAGCAACGCCAGCCCGGCTGCCAGTTATTTAGTGAGTTATTTATTTAGGGCGCAGCAGACAAACCATTTGTTCATTTAGGAACAAGAGAGCTTAAAAACAGCCGAGGTGTTAAAAGGAGAGAACTAAAAAGCGGGGCTTTCATCTGAAGGATGCGGCGCGGCTTTGATGGGGCTCGGAGAAAAGCTCTTTTCTCAGGGGGATGATGATAACTTCTTTTTTTTTTTTTGCTTTGAGAAGTCCGGTTGGTTGGATCTTCACAGGCTTTCGGTCCTCCCCTCCCCACCTCCTCACATTTCTACTTCAAAACGAAAGGGAAGAAGTCCCAAACAGCATCATTTTGTTGATCAAAACCTTGCGCTAAACGCTGGCCCAGATGAAGAAACCAGATAGGAGCTTTTCATTATCGCCAGATGAAAACACCACCTCACCCGGCCTCGGCGAGCAGAGGGTGGCTACGGCGGGCTTCTCCCCTACCCAAGCAGCTATATTTTATAAGCAAAGGAGCTGCGTGCACATCTCCGGCCGTATGCATAGTCAGAGAAAGCCAGATTATCTTGCTCTGGGCACCGGCATTTAGAAGAAAATGGTTTTCTTTCATCTGTCCAAGTAAATCTCTTCCCAACACTTGTGAGCCTGATTGCTGCCAATTTCTGCTGCAGAAATGCAGCCATTTGGAGGGGAAGGCATTAGTAACTGAAAGATACTCATAACATTTCAAATGAAGCACTTTTTTCTTTTTTTTTTTTTTCCCCATCCCACCTCAGGCTGTGTCTCTTTCAGCGTTTTGCTCTCTGTTCTTTGAGAAAAACAGATATTTCTGTGTTTGAGCTCCATCCGAGGCAGTCCCCTGCCCGGACACGAAGGCGTTTCTGCTTAGAGGGATGAGCCCCCTTTGCAGCTGGGGCACTATATATATAGATAGATCGATCTATATAGATATATAGCAGGGGACTTCAAGCATCTCCCCTCAGTGCTACGCAGAGCCGCAGTCTTTCAGGGTGCGTACGGGCGCCAGGCTACAACCGTTTTCTGCTCATCCTTATGTGCCTGAATATTGCCGCACATGTGTTATGAAAAATTACCCGCTGCTTGGAGAGCTCGGCGATACAATAAGCTCCACATCAACATTAATGAACCCCTGTCTCTCCTGCGAGAGAAAGCTAATGTAGTAACAGCGTTATATTCGGCAAACAAATGCTTGAGACAATTTTTTTTAAGCACCAGACAGTAAACAGGACCTAAAATATCCGCATGAATTACAAGAGTCTAAAATCCTCTACTGAGAAATTAATTTAATAGCAGTAAATACTGGAGCCATTTCCCCCATGTGAAATGCCACCGCAACGTTCAGTTAAAAAGCTTCATTTAAGCGGCACGTGGGCGCTTGCATGGGGACGGAAATATATTTCATCACGTAACGGTATTTTGGCTACGCGGGAGAGGAAAAACCTTCTTCCCTCCTGTGCTGGCACCGGGCCGAGGGATGCGCCTTCCCCCGTGGAAGGACCGGTGTAAAGAAGAGGGAGAGAAAGCTACAGGGGGATCGCAAGGAGGGAAAAAAAAAAAAAAAAAAAAAAATTAAAAAAAGAAATCGGGAACAAACTGCAGGTTTAGGGAATTTCTTGAAATTTAGCCTCCCCAGCCGCAAAACGGACATCGCTGCTCAGCCCCAGCTTTCGTCCGGCCACAGAAGAAGGGGCACGCGGCGCTAGGGCTGGTCATGCCCATCGATTTTTTTGGATAAGGTTTCGTACCCTGGAGGGGCCTCGTCTCCGAGAGGCGACATCTGCCGAGATCACCGATCGGCGCCTGTGTTCTCCGGCCGTAATGAGATCTGGGAGAGAACGGAGGAGCCGGCGCACCGGCCTTCGGGGAGGAAACGGTCTTTGAAGAGTATTATGTTAATCAGAGTAGCCTTCTCCCTGCATCTGTTCGGCTGTTAGTCTGGGCAAAATTAATAGGTCTAAGGAAAGATCCTATCATAATGACAATCTGGCCTGCGCAGCGGGAGATTTTATAAAGGAGTTGAACTGTGGCTCATTGAAAACACTTAAAGTAATTAGTTACAGGGCTACTTGCTTTCTTTCCTTTTTAACAGTAATAATGGTTATTAATGTTTACAAATTGCAGCGACTCGCTGGAAACGAAAGGACGGCTGGAGCCGTCACCCAGGGAAAGCGGGCGCTCCAAAATTCGGCATCCGCGCTCCCTTGGAGACAGGTTTTCTCTGCCCCCGCTCAAGCAGCCACTGGAAACAGCCTCTTCCAGCAAGGCTGCGGGCACGCCGAGACCGAGCGCTCGCAGGTATGAATCGGTTCCGAGTCTAAAAAAAGCGGTCTGGCACCGAGGAGCGACGGTGCAGCCGCCGCCTTGCAGGCAGACACCGTGGTCTCACCTGCAAGACACCCGGGAAAGGCGAGGAAAGAATCTCTCCGTTGATAAATACGCTCAAATCAACCTGAACTTTAGGAAAGAAGAAAGATAATTAAAATATAAATAGACATGTTTGTTTCAAAGATTTATGGCAAGCGCTCGACTCAGCCTGAGGATTAATCAGGGAGGTATAATTATGTCTTTGCACAAAAAAAATCATTAAAACCCCTCTCTGCCCCAAACAGCGGAGGAAGGAGGCAGCCGATGCTGCCAAACCATGCATGAGGCCGAAGGTTTGAGGAGAGCCGCTCCCAGCGGGGATGCTGCCGTGCGGGGACCGGCGGGCTTTGCCCGGCTCCGTGGGTTTCACGGCACCTTCCCTCGTTTCCCTCGGAGATGCTTCATTTCTCCCCGAAACCGCACACTTTCGTTCCTGGATTTTGCTGGCGCGCTACACGGCATGCGGAGAAAACGGGGAGCAGCCGGGGCCGCATCCCCTTCCCCCGCCCACCGGTCCTGGGTCCCCATCTCGGACGATGAGGGGGAAAACTAATCTGGACTCGTTTTCACTGGGAACCCGGCGCAGAAAATGAGCGGAGGAGCGGCTGGGGCGCTCGGGAGGCTGCGCTGCCGACTGGCACCTCGCTGTCCGGTACTAAAACCCTAACAGCTTCTCCCCAGAGGAGAAGCTGCGGATTCCCGTGCTTGAATTGGTCCAGGAACGGACAAAGACTTTCTTTCCCTTCCTTTTTAATTAACCTCTTTCCGTTCCCAAGAGAAAAAAAACCTCTTTTATCCTTGTACGTTTGACACCGTTCTAATTTCATCGTTTGCTGAAAATAGCCTGGATGCGTCCCAATAAAGGACATATTGCAGCTGAAGCTGATGGGACTGCCTGGTGTCAAAGCAGCTCATCACTCCCCATTACAAACCCATTTCCCATCACTTAACGACATCGCCAAACGAACTGGCTGAGATGGGACATGGGAGGGCCAAGCTCAGCTTAAGAAAGGCACAAAAGCATTCGCAGAGCGCTCAATTTTGCCACGTTTCTGCTGCACGGGGCTACGGCCACGTGTGTTTACGGTGCAACGCATATATTTAAAGTCATCTTTTCCCCCCCTGCGTGTACGGTCTGAAGCTCGAGACAGCAGCTTGGGCAGGATTTGAACCCAAACGCAGATGATTGCGGTTGAGGAGCGGGGCTTGGTTTCTCGCTGTTTGTTTACGTATGACACAGCAGCACCGTAAATAACGACTGCCGAGGAGCGCTTTGCTGTAGCCCTTCCGCACGGAGCCGAGACACATCTTCGCCACGCTCGGCTGTCTGTTGCGAGCCCATCCTTTCCCCTCTGCGTGGGGTTTTGGGGCCAAAGCTTGCGGAGCAGGGACTGCTCTCCATCCCCGCAGCCTCCGTCCTGGCCGGGAGCTCTTTACCGGCACTGCAAGCCACTGACACCGTATTCAGGCAGCGTGGTCCAGCCCTGCGAGCGATGGGCTGGGCGAGACCGTGCAAGGCGATCTCCCCTGCGCGCCTCTGCACCACATCACCCGCAGGCCCCCGAGGATGCATGTTTCCTCACCGCATCCCAGCCTAGCACAGACACCTCGCTGGGGACCCGAACTGCCATAACACCAAATAACACGTAATCAACGGCAGCTAGGCACCTTGGCCATTCATTAAAAAAATAAAATGCAATACCCTGAAATCAATATACCATCCAAACAACATCACTTCTCACCTCCGCACGTACAGGCCATCCCAAATCAGCTTTCCTCCCCGAATATCCCCCTGCCACCGGCAGGTCCCCTCCAGCCCCGGCTCCTCTTGCATCTCACCTCCTGCCTGCATAATTCAGAGTCAAAGCGCTTCTGCAGCTTTTTGGACCCAGGTTAGAGCAACTTGGTAGGAAAGATGTTAACAAGGGGGTCGGGGGAGGTCAGGTAAGCAGAGCAGCTGGCGCGTTGCCATGGAGTTTGTCGAATTAGACACCGAACACGGGGAAGCGGTTAAACGAGCTGACCCCGGCGAGCCCTGCTGTGCCCGCCCGGAGAGGGGGGGGGACACACTGGGAAACTAATGCGCTGGGATTTCCTTGCTTCCCTGTCCCCCCTCTCACACCTCCAAAGCCATTTCTGGGGATGCAAGACGTTATCCTGGCAAGGAGCAGTATTCTCTGCTCTCCTCCTTTTCTTGCAGCCCCTGCAGACTCTCCAAGGACATTTCAAGGCATAATTATGGCGCTAAATGTTATTGCCCGAGCTCGCATGACCGGCTCATCATCCTGGGGGTGCTGCTCAGTGAAGCTTCTCCGTAACCCCATTATAACTCAGGACTCTCAGGACGGAGGGGAGGAGGTGGGAGGCAGATGTAGCACCATCAGCCTCACATTCCTCCCCAGAAAGGGATCAAGCGGCCAGGCCAACGTGAGAGATTGATTTGTGGGGAACCGCGCGTGCGCACGTGTGTGTGTGTGTGTGTGTCAAACCACGTGTGACGAGCACAAAGATTTGTTTGACATCTCTTTCCACGCAAGGTCAAGTTGTACTCTGCGGCTGCTGACTCAGGCGGTCGGGATGCCGCAGAGCTCTCCTCCCAGGCTCCCGGGAGGGTGGGATGCTGTCCCCAGCACGCCCGTTGTCACACCCAGCGACCAAAGAAATGAAGTTTTCCTCCCTGCCTCTTCCAGCTGTGCAACATCACCCCAGCTGCATCCCACCAGCCGGGCGCCTCGGCAGTAACAGCGTGGGGCGTACCTGCTTTCACCGGCATGCCTCTCTTCACCAAACCTTTCAGGGCTTCCCCCCACCCCGTATCGTTTGTTCACGCAGCAGCGTTTGTTTGGAGTTGGGGAAGTTTTCCGTATGGAGCCCTTCGGAATAAGACATCAGAGAGCTGTTTTCCAACTGGAAACATAAAAGGAGGAAATACTGTGCAAGCGGCAAACGTCTTTACAGCTTCAAAGTCGTTCCCCGTTAGCGGTTCCCTACACCGAGACCATCTCGCTGCCCCGGTCTGTGCGCAGGAGAGACTCGTCCCACGGGTCTCTTATTTACCGGCAGGTCCAAGGCCCCGAGGGAGCTCTCCATCACAAGGCAGAGCGCATTCTTTGCTCATCGCGTGTGCCCGCCGGGAGACGGGTCTCTGCTCTTCACATTATTTACTTGTTATAGACAAAGCTGTGACCCTGGACTCCTTTTTAAAGCTTATCTATCATGTACTTCTCTCCTCTCCCGCTCATCATCAAGCCGAGAGGAGGACTGTGTGCGGCAGGATTTATTCTGGGGCCTCAGCGCTGGGGACGGAGCCGGCAGTGGGGAATCTCCCCCACCCTTCCCGGCGGTGGGATGGCTGACCCAGCCTGGAAGCGTCCCGTCCTGCAGAGCCTGTTTGACATTCACCGAGCCAGACCGATGCGAGAACACACACACGCGCACCCCTCTGCAAAATTCAGGAGGTGAGCAAACAGAAAGCAAGAAATAGTGGAAATTTTTGCACGGGAATCAAAAAGAACATGCTGTCACCGTGTACCGAGCTAAGCCAGAGAGCCTTGAGTACAGTACATAGAGTGCTTTATTTAGTGTGTCTGGAGAGAGAACAGGTAAAATAACCGAGTTCAGGGATGAGGCCACGATTCCCGTGGCTTTGGAGAGCTGAGACTATCAGTACGAGAGATCCGAGTGATTTTCATGAAACAGACCAGCGATGCCAGATCCTCTCCTCTCAGCTGGAAGAAGAGGACGGAGAAAGCTTTTTTCTCCTTTCTTTAAATGACTCTCCATCTCCGAGAGAGCCCGTGTCATCCCTGGGCGGTTCAGCAATCACGCCGCATCTCGGCATCCCAATGGGAAACCAGAGGCACCCCCCAGCCTCTGGCACAGCGGGACCCCTCCGGCCCGTGGCCCCCGCCTCCCGCAACCCACGAGGGGCTGCTGTCGAAAAGAGGGGGGGGGGGCAGCGGTGCTCCCCCTCCTCCCCTGCTGCCTCTGTGGTGCCGGTGGCCGTCCACAACGGAGCATTGCTATGCATATATACACACACACACGTGTGTGTGTGTGTGTGTGTATATATATATACTGGCCATATGATGGCCAGCCTCAACACCAAGGGCAGAAGAAAGGCGGTTCCCCCCTCCATCCGCATCCCCGCGACCCGTGCCGGGACACAAGCGCACGGGACGGCAAATGAAGATGCACAGATGCCGGTCCTGCCGCAGGCAGCCGTCTGCGGGCAGCTATGCTGCCCACACATCTGGGCGAAGGCATTGGCGTCGCCTCGCCGCAGCCCAGCGTTAACTTTCGGACGTGCTAATCTATCGCCGCCTTCTCTTCTTTCATCTCGGAGCGCGCCTCAGAGCTGCTACGCCTTTGCAAGGAAAGGAACAGAAACACTCCAGGCTACCGCGGCAGATTTCTGCTTTGTTTGGTTTCTTCTCTGTGCACGAGGACCTTGGAAAACAAAGTTAGATGTAAAACCCCCTAAATTATTTGAAGAATCAAAAGGCCTCTGTGCGTGCCAGGCAGGCTTTAGGGGAGCGGGGGGAAGAGCCAGCCAAAAAGCTACTGCTGAGCATATTAAAGAATGGCATTATCAAGTGGAACAGACAAGACATGTGTATAATGCATAAGTAGTGTTTGCTGCTTCTCCAAACAACCCATAGATCACCAGGACACAAGCTCCTAGGAAAAGCAAAAAAGAAAAGGGAGAGGAATGGGCGATTGCATCAGAAGAGATGTGTCTGCTGCCGAGCAACAGAAAAAGCCTTATCGAAGCCTGGGATCTGGATGGGGCTTGGCCATGCCCGCGGACCTGGGGGACAACCGAAGGGACCCTGCAGGCAGGAACCCGAGAAGCGAAGCCCCGCGTGGTTGTCCCCGGTTCCAGCCAGCGCTTTTTAGTATGCGGTGCCAGCAGCAGCGCTGACCCCGGGCAACGGACGGGGCCTGGTAGTTCGGCATTAATCTGCCAAAAGAGCGACCTTCAGCCGCTAAAGAAGAGATGTTTTTAAAAACTCATAAGCGTAAGGAAGGTTCATTTGCTTTCTCATTTAGCATATTAAAAGGGTATTATTGCTACAAACAAGAAATCTAAATGAGCCCCCGGTTGCAGCTTTGGATAACGCTTTAGATTAAAGGTGCAGGGTAATGATTAACACGCAGTGTATAAACCATTTATCGTTCATAAACAAGGCAAGACGCACTTTCTCTTACAATAAGTGATGGAAGGTCTGTAATGAAGCTGCGCAGAGACAAAGGAATAACACAAAGAAGCAGAAAGCGTTGGGGAACACGCATAGATCTGGTGGGCTGCGGTGGCTCTGAGCGGGGTCCCCTCCTTCCCGTGCTCCAGCTCTTCCCGAGGAGAAGCTGCTGTTTGCAGCCGCGGCCAGTCAGAGTACGCCCCGGACCCGCTCTGCATACGCCGGCGGCCCTGAAAGGCCGTCCTGCTCCTTCTACCCTTACCAGGGTCTTCTTTTCTCCTTGCGGATTTGCAAAACCCTCTTCGCTGAACAACCCGAGTCGCGCGATTTCATCTCTCACCTCCTGAATAGGTTTGTCAGCCCTGCTACGGCCGTGACAGCTCCCGACTCCCGCGTTTCAGAGAGCATGAAAACAGCTCAGGGCAAAAACCCACAAGCCAACTTAGAGCTGCGAACCTTTTCCCTGCCCTATTTTTGCGACAGAGAAGGGGAGAAAGGAGATGGGAAAGGTCTTGCTGATGCAACCTAGCAGGGAAACGAGACGGTGATTATTTGTAGGTTTAGATGGCTGCTCGCAGACCTCCTGGGCTTTCTAAGCGCCTCTGATGAGGGGTTACTGGAGAGGCCCCCTCGGAGGCGGCTGTCCCCGACCCGTGCTGCTCTGAAACACGCTGGCACCTCTCGCTCCTCTCCCTGCTCGAACGCAAGGATGCTGTGGGAAGCGGAGCCTTGGAAAGCTCCTGCCACGGAGAAATCAGTCACTTTAATTACCCCCTTGCACTGTATTTATCTCCATGAAAGGTCCCTTGCTCCTTTGTCACTGACTGGCAGGGTTAGCAAAAACAAGCAGGAATGATCTATATGTTTATTTATTTATTTCAACAGCGCCGCCACAGAAAACGGAGCCTCTCCCCCCGAGCTTTTCCTACGGCTCGTGAGCTTACGAACCCTGCTCACCCCCGACAGACGGGGGACACGAGGAGGGACAGCAGAGCAAAAAGGGCGCTCTGGTTTCCAGGCTGCTACAAGATCTCCTGCCTGGCCGTTAGCTTCGGCGTTCCCAGGGCGAGGGCAAGAGGCGACGAGTCTGCTCGTGCGTTTGGCAGACCGCTGCCCTATTTTTGTCGCCGCTTGGAAGGTGTCTGGGTGGGGGTCCCACCGCGCGATGGCCGGGGAAGGAGCGGGGGAAGGCGAGGGGGACAGCCCAGCTCCCACGGCCGCGCATCCTCAGCAGCGGGCGCTACACACTGGGTACCAACGAGGGCTCCACATGCTGAAACGCATCGATCGGCTGCGGGATTTTTTGCATTTTTTGCAATAAGAACCGATTGCCACCACTACGTAGCCCCCAGCCCTCTCCACCAACCCGCGGCGGGTGCAGGAGGGTGTTCTGGTGAACGCCACGACTCAGGGGCTGTATAATAACCTGTCAGAGGAGCTAAGCCAAGAGGACCTTCAGGGATGCTAGCGGTGCAGGGAGCGAGGATACCTTCTCCCCCCCGCTATGGGAGCGGCTATGGGAGCACAGGGACCTCCCCCGTGCTTGCGGGGGAGCGAAACTTCTCCCTTGCTGCACGACTGGGCAAAGGCAACCGGAGACGTGATTATGGCTCTTCGCACGGAGAAGAGTCAGCAAGAGTCCTGGGAAGGGCCCAGGGGACTGCTCCAGGAGCCCAGCCAGGAGGGAAGGCGAGGAGGGTAGCAGATCTGGCAACCAGCACCAGGTTCGCAGGGGAGAGGGGGAGCAAAGAGGATCTACGTGAAGAGAAACCAGGCGAGGAGAGGCAGAGAGAGGGCAGGGAGGGCAGCGTGGCTCTTTCCCCGTCCCCGGAGCGCCGCTGTCTGTGGCAGCCCTGGCAGCCGAGAAGCACTTTCTGCTGTGGCAGGGTTTTTTTTCTGTGATTGACCCCAATTACAGGAGTCAGCCCACACGGGCCGAGTGCGTCACTCGTGTCAGCCGGGCAGCTGCTCGGCTCCTGAAAACTCAGCTGCCCAAATGCATACAAAATGAAGGGCAGTACCACCGGCAGGAGCCGGGGGTAAGGGCAGCCGGCACGGCAGCGAATGCCGGCTGCGGTGCAGCATCCCCGGGAGAGCCCGGTACGTGCGGAGACCCGTGCACAGCCCGCGTTGCCTCCTGGGGACCCCGAGCACACCCCAGTGCTGCCCCATCCACCCACGCTTGCCAGGTGCCAGGAGCCGCCCGCGGCGCCCGTTTGTCGAAAGCTTTTTCATGAATTTAACGCAGTTTGATCATTTGCACGGTAACGTCGCAAAATCAGAAGATCAGAAAGTAAGTCTTCGGGGGAATTAGAGACCCCACACCCAGCAGCGTGGTCAGATCCAGCTGCCCGGCGCCCACCACAACCCGGTTCGCACCGTGCGTCGCGAGGGATGTTGGAAACGGCCACCACACGCACACACGTGCGCGCAGGGGGAAGCCCAGCCCTGCTTCCCGGTTTTCGGCTGTTGCCCAGAAGCCCTCCGGGCCAGGCTGGGTCTGGAGCAAAGAGCAAGCTGCCTGCAGGCAGCCCGGGGCCGCTCCTGTGCGGCTCACAGCCAGGGGCACGTCTGCTGCCTGCTCCTTGCCGGAGCTGCACGGTGCAAGAAGTAGGAGGAGGAATTGCTTGCTTTATTCATTTCAGGTTTTCGATGCATCTGAGCCGTTTGGGAGCGGAGGTTACAGGAGAGATCAGCAAGCGTCTTCCCCGAGACCTTGCTGACGAACACAGAAGGGTTGTTTGTGTGCCAGAAGTTTCACGACCACCAAAACACGCATCTCCAAACAAACGCCTGAAGTAGCCACCTGCCCAGGCAACGTTTATAAGCGACGCTGAACCAGCTGCTGCGTCAAACCATAACGCCGTAGTATGCCAAACCCAGCAAATTAATCTGTTTCCCCTCTCAGCTAAGCGCAGTAACAAGCCAGTCTGTGCAGGGCAAATGGCTTTATAAACGTTTGGGGGTAAATACACATTCCCAGCTTCAGTCCCGGTGTGTTTCTCAGCAGTGACCTTGCCTTCCATGGGCGCAGAGCCCACCATAAAGCACGGAGACACAGAAAACTGGAGTAATACCCGCACGACCAACGCCGCAGGACTTACCTGCACGTCTGGCTGGAGCAAGAGCTCCTGGACACGGGCAAAAACCATCTCAGCTCTACATCCAACATCTTCTCTACGTTATTTCTACTACAGTCGCTCCTTGAGCTTCTAAGCAAGGTCAACAACAGACGGTGCTAGGGTCTGTGTGCACGTGGACTAAAGGCACGCATCAAACAACCAAGAAAATAACATTTCTGCTGCATAAATGGAGAAACAAAGACCAAGAGACTCACCCAGCGTCCCAGGCGAAGGCTCTGGGAGAGCACCACGTCGCACCCAGCTCTGGTGAGCCGGGTTACTCCGCACCACAGGGACATAAGTAGCTTCACCTGCCGCCGGGTAAGGCAGCCTCATCACTCGCCTCGTTACTCACCTGCCAGTACCTGGGGCCCTGCCGCCTTCCTCACGCTGCTCAGGGAGTAACGCAACTTCTGCATCCCCACCTCCCTTGTCCCGCTCACGTCTCCCAGTCGGTAACGCTCCTCTGTCTCACGCTGCTCCGTCTGCCTTTTCTGTAAAACAGAAATCGTGCTCTGCTGAAAGGCCCGCTTTTGTTATTATTTCATTCCTCTGTTATTAATACCTGATTTGATGCCATTTGTTCCATTTTACAGCTTGTCTCCTGCAATTGCCTGCCTTTAGAAACAGTTTTATCTGAGCAGGTGAGGCAGATTATAAATAAATTTTGTACTGCACCTTGTATTTTAAGCAAATTTGAGACTTTCCTGATTAGGTGCCTCCCACCGGAGAACCTTGTTCAGTCGGATAATTGCAGCCTCGATTCTTTATCCTCCCCTTTTGTTCTCTTCCCCCCTCGGCAAAGCTGCAATCTTGCACGGGAACATCAGCAGACAAAACCCTTGAAAATAACTCTCCAGAAGAAATCTAATTTACTTTTTAATCTGGTTCGGAAATTTGCCAGCAAAATTTCCACAGACGAGCAGAGCCATTTATTACTACTTATCGCACCGGCTGGATCCTTGCTCCCGATTTGGGTGATGTAGCAGGGAGGGCGGAGTGTGTGCGTGCGCGAAGAGACGGAGAGAGAAATCTTTTGATATATTACTTATTTGATACAATCTTCCCCCTGATGAGATCAGTAAGGAGAGGACAAAGCGGCGACCTTATCCATTTCAGCTGCTTACATTATGAAATGCCAAGCATATATATATTTATATATAGTGTTTCATTTCACTTATTTTGTTCGGTAGGTTCTCTTTTATTTATTTATATACAGAGACACGCACCCGTACTACGTACATATGTAACGTTCCTGCCGGGGAAAGAGCTTACTGCAGTTGTTTCCTCATGGATGAAGAGGATTTGATTGCATTTGTGATTCGAGGAGCCTCCTTCCAGTGACAGATACGGGAAAGCGTTGCTCGCTGCGGCCGTTACGGGGTTTGTTTAATGATGTGGCTAATAAGCGTCCACCGCAAAGGCCGCGAATATGTTCCACGCGTCGTCTTTCGGGGTGAAGCGGAGGGAAGGCAAGCATATGCCAGAATACATAATGCTCCTAGCTCGCAGTGAAATCGTTAGACCGAAGCTTGTGAGATCTGGAGGGATGCGGGCTCTGCCGTCGCTCTGCACACCAAAATAATCCTCTCTTCCCCCCTTTTTCCTTACAGCCTGGTGCGATCGGACTGGGGGGCTTGGCTCGGCGGGCCGTCCTTTCCCTGCGCCGCCAGCCGCCGCCCTCTCAGCCTGGGGATCTCCCTGCCCTACGGCTTTTCTTAATTCGGTGGATTCCCCAGCCGAGCCCGGCTCAGACGCCAAAGTTTCTGCGTAAAAGTTTCCGTCTCTCGCTTTTCCTTCTCAGAACGATGCCTCCAGTGGGAAGTGTAAATACAGAAAGATGACAACATGTGCATTAGCGCTCGTTAGAATGTCATCATTATATCCTGCAAAGTGTCTGCTGAAGGGATCCCTAAAGGACACTTAGAGATGGAGCAGCTGCTCCGGATTTGTTCCACCTCGCATCTCGAAGAAAATGACATTGAGATAAATACGGCGCTGCGAGCGTCCGCGGAGCAGAGCGGGGGGAAAAGAGAGGGGGTGATTGCCTTTGGTCGCAGGTCCGAGACAGGACCTCAGCGCGCTCCCAGCCTGCCCGCCCTCTGCCTTTTTAGCATTAATCACGGGCTGCAACGTTTGCGACGGTACCAATGGGTCCACGCAGCAGAGCGGTGCGACGGAGAGAGGGATGCCCCAGCTGCCTCTCATCCAGCCAGCTCTGATGCTGGCGGCGACTTATCTGCGGCGTGTGGAGGTCAGTATGGATTCTTCTGGGGAAAAAAACCAAACCAACGCCCAAACGTCTCGAAGATAACATATACGTGACCAAACTCTCAGAGGTACTTTAAGCCAGATTGTCATCTGGTGTAAAGCAGAACAATCTCACTTATTACACTTCAGTGGAGCGAGCAGATTTTTGCAACGCAAACTTTAAAACCACCCGATCCCGGGATGGTACCATTTTCTAACCTGCCTTTGTCCGTATGGTGCCACACGAGAGGGGGCTTCAGGAGGAGTTACGTGCCTGCACGACAATCTCCCCCTCTGCCTGTTTGCATTCAGAGAGAAAGCCTTGAAATAAAAACGCAAGCAGTCCCAAGGGCACTCGCTGCAGAAGAGAGAAAGGTTAAGGACTGTGATTGACCATGAGAAGATCCGGAGTCTTACATTACCTGGAGTCCTTGCACGCTTTCCCTGTATCATTACCCAGCAAATAAAGAAAAAAAGGCATTGTCTTCAATTTTCCCGTCTCCTAAGAGCCCCTATCGTGTCAAGTAGCAAAGTCACAAAGCAGAGTTTCTCTATTCGACAGTAGCAAATAGATCATTTTCTGGGAGCGGCGTTACTGCGGCTGGCGGAGGGAGGGGCACCCCCTCCTTCGCAGGTGGCAGAGAGTCTTCTCCGCTGCCAGACAATACCGAGACACCCGGGGGGGAGAGATCAGGCCCCACGAGAAGCATCCTCGCTCAGCTAACCATCAGGAACCATTGCTTGTTCTCTGCCGGTACTGAAACGATGCTCCAGCTATTAGAAGGGGTTGCATACAAGCTGCAGAAACGAGAAATAGAGCGCCGGGGCCCCCACGGCAGCAGATGATCCTACCGCCCTTTTTTTTTTTAAAAAACCAACCAAACAAACCCTAACGCTGACCCTGAATATGCGGCACATTCCAGTTGGTTGAATTACCTCCCGAGCCTCTGGATTTGTTTTGTCATCCACACAAAGAGAATACCCAATTCTTTGCCGCTCCTTCAAAATTGCCATGCGGAGGTTTTGGATGCAGATTAAGCAGCCAATGCCACAGGTGGCTGCGTTTCAGTAATAGCTTCATCGGGTTTCTATAGGAGTTGCATTTTGTTTTCCATTTTTAATTGCAACATAGCAACACCAGATTGCCACGCGGCAGATCTATTAAGGTTACAAAGTGCTCAGGAAAAGTCCTTTGGCTGAATGACAAGCGGGCGCGTTGACTTCCACCGTCATTTGCCGCTGGAGCCTGGGAGCCGCATCCTGCACCCTACACAACCGCGGTCAGATTCGGCACTTTCTCGCCTGCAGGACCTTTTGCAGGCAGATCCTATCAGCAGCGTGCCTGCTTTTGGGACATCTTTTTCTCAAAATAGCCTTTTGAGTACTTTTGTTTTGTGCAGGTTTTTCTCCTGTTGTTTCACCTTCTGCTGGAAGAGAGTCCCCCCCAGATGGAAAGAAATCGGCTCGGAGCAGAGGACCGGTCTCACACGTGGCGTTTGCGGAGGCGGAGGGAGGGACGACAAGGGCTGCCAGGAGCCGGAGCGGGGACGGTGCCAAGCGACTGCTGCGACGATGGATTTGCTGTGAAATCGCGTGGCTCTGAGGGGAGGCAAACGGTCAGAGCCAGCTGAAAATTTTTCAGAAAGCCAGAAAATTTCCATTCGATCAAAACGCAAACGCTCACAAACACATCAGTTCAGATGCTGCTTTGGAGAAGCAGAGGAACGCAGACCGACGCACGTCGCCGGGGCTGGCACAGGATCCTCTGGGGTCGTGCTTTTGGACCGGGACCCTCGGGTGCTACCACAACACAGATACCCATGATGGCTGCAAACGCCTCCTCCGCACGTGACACGCCGGAGCCGTACCGGCCGTCCAGGAGGAAGGGCTGGGGGCTTGCTCTGCCGGTATCAGTATTTCATCCGTCCCTGAGACAAGCTGGAAGCTCGAAAGACCTCGGTCTTTCTCGGTTATAGACTGATCCCTTCAAATCCGGGCTGCGGGTAACCCCCTTCGTTGCTAAATGAGCTAAGTTCACAGGGAAAATGTTTTATATATACATAAGTATGTGTATTATATATTACATACGATACATATAATATATATTATTATATCTAGTTTCATTTACATGTGTATATATACACACACACATAGTCACACCTCATCCAACAAAGACTGATTTGTTATAACCAGCACTAGCATTTCCTTACAGATGAATGGCATCTCATTAGGGCGTTTAGGGACCAGAGAAGTTCAATGCGACTTCACGTCCCTCAAGGTGTGAGGGGGTAAAAAGGTCTCCCGCCTTTCGCACAGACAGTTTTAGTGTGGACGGACGTTAGGAGCAATGCCCCCGCGCTGAAATGTGTCTTTGTTCCGAGCTGGAAATCAGGCACTTCAAAATTTGCTGTGAACAAAGTTCCCCTTCCAACAGGCGCTTGCCAGCGATCAAAACATTGAGTTTCCCGGCTGACATCCACCATTTAACAAATTCCGAGCGAAAAATCTATGTTGGAACGCGATACTGCCACGCCGCAATCCGGCAGCGCTGAAACATTTCAATACCGCTGCAACGCTTCTTCTTCTTCCTCTCTTATTTTTTGCTTCACATGAAACGATCAAAGGAATAGAGGAACGCAGCGAGCGCCAGACCGGCTCACACCTGAGGTCCATCTAATCCAGTACGCTGTCTCCAAGGGCGGCCGGCACCAGCTGCTTCAGAGACAGACGGGGAAGCCGCGCGAGAGGCACAGCTGACGCTGCCGGGGGCAGGAGGGCCGGTGCAAGGGTACCACGAGCCGTACCGTGAGATGAAGGATGCGACTCCAGGCAAAACTATCTGACGGCTAAAATGGTGGAGGAGCCGGCCGGCAGAGCACTGACGGTCGGGCTCGGGGGCAGGAGTCAGGCACGGGGGCGATGAAACGGTCGGATACGACGGGAATACCTGAAAACGCTGCAGTTGGGGTTTACGTCCCGAGGTTGTTTGCGCGGGTAGACGGAGGGCCAGGTTAGCTCGTGCAGGGACAGGGGTGGAAACGATACAAATGCCGAGCCCCGCCATTAACAGCAGCAGGACCCACATTTCTAATGGGTTCTTAACACTGTAGACACATCCAACGCGTCGCGATTATCGTTGCTCACTTCTGTCGTACCGGGGCCGCCTTTGTTAGGCAACCTGAGGGGTCCCTCCTCTCCGCAGCGGCACCCCGACACCTCTGCACGGTCCGGTGTCTCACCGAAGCGGCCGGGCAGGACCGCGGGAGGGATTTTCCCGCTGATGTGCAATACCCAAGGAATCGCCTGCACACGCTTAGCCAGCTTGACGTAAAATACGACTCAGCGAAGACGCAAGATGACTCTGTACAGACAGCTATTTTGCCGGAAACTAGCCTCGTTTGGGTTTTCTTTAATGATTAGGAACTAGTCGGAGCTAAAAGAACTGAAATAAGGCGAGGTGAAAGGTGTAAGCTACCATGTTTTATGCCGTCTCTACGCCGGGTTACGAGGACGCCCGCTGTTAGTTACAGCACAGCTGACAAACAGCGACTTGTTAAGCTGCGGTAACTGGATGATACATCTGAGACTTAAAAGCACGAACAGAGACTCGCACCAGCTTGCCTGAACCGAACGCAGTTCCCCGTACAGACAGGGCCTCGTTTTCCGTCCTCTTTGCCTCCATGTAATGCTGACAAACCAGATCTCCCTCCACGGGTGTAGCAGTGCCAGCAAAAGGAGAATCCACCAAAAATCTTTCCAGCATCAAAAACAGTGATTTTTTTTTTTTTTTTTTAAAAGCGCACGTTTGACTCGGCACCTGCATCCTCACATCTACAAAGCAGAGTTGCCACCTCCCTGAATAGCTGTAATTTCTTTTTAGTTCAATTATTTCTGCACCATACTGTTTGCAACAGCTGAAGCCAACAGTGCTGTTCAGCATATTATCTACTCTGTGTCAATGCACCATGAAATATTAAGACTACAATAGGTCTGAAGTCACAGAATCATAAGCCTTTAATAGCTTGCTTCATTTCTGCTGCTGGAAGATGGCAGAATACTTCTATTTTTAAACAAATGGCGTTCATTCTAATGAAGCCAGAGCTCATCTTGATACAACTGCAGCTGCAGACCTTTTTCTCCACTGTGGTTTTGAAACTCAGAGTTCCGTTAGGGAGGAGCTGCTGACAGCTTTTGAGAGCATTTAACTACGTGGCTTAACCTGGGTTTGTCTATTTGTTTACAAATGACCGGTTTATTTGCAGGAAAAATATCCTCTCCTGCGTTTTCCCAAACCACCGCGTTGACCAGACTGAAGACGACTGAAAACCATTAGGCACACCTCCACCTCCCGATTCCTTAGCACGTCCTCTGCAGTGCCTCAGGCCGCAGGATGCGTTGAAGCAGGAGAAGATGCCGCTTCATCTCCAGGAGAATCTATGGGAGGCGTGCAGGGCAGCAGCTGCCGCCGCCGCCTCCGCCAGGCTGGCGTGCCGGGCTCCTGCCTTCCCCGGCCTTCGGGGAAGCCTTACCCTTTTGTTAGGGCTTATGCATCTCACACCGAAAGCCACCCTGGGCTGGGGCTGGCGTACAAACAGAGCGCGAGAGGAGGGAGAACTGGGTAGTTTCCCAGGGAGAGTCCCGCTCCCCACATCCCCATTAAATCCCTTTTAGGGGCAGCCATTCGGCGCCTCGACAGATGCAGACTTGCACGTTTTTTCTTAATAGAGAGGAGAGCTTTTTTTTTTTTAATGCTTTCTTGCAAATTTGCATATCCCTCCTCCTCTCCTTCCACGGTTAAGCTCCCGAAATATAATAAATATTTCACTTTCAAATCTAGATTCATTAAAGGACGCCCAGGAGGGGGAAATAATAAGGTATCGCTTTACAGCCCAAATAAACCACAGAAAGATACGGCCTGTAATGTATATTTCAGGCTTTAGGTTGAGATAATTCATACATCACTCCCGGTTAGGAAACAAAGATGGTGCTGTGTCAGCACATTAGCTGAAAAAATATCTTCCTGTGATACGTTATGCCTTTTGGTAATGTAGCCCAGTTACCGTACGCTGCCGCGAGTGGGAAACGAGGCAGTCCAGAGAAGCAGTCACCTCTGCTCGGTAAAGAGCTGGGACGTTCCCCTCCCTCCCTCCATCCCGTGCTGCGCCAAGGAAAGGAGAAAGCAGAGAAACACGCTATTTTTCTGCCGTGCTTTCTCACCGAAGGCGTATTTTTTTTGCTAAGGCTGCAGAGCCGAGTGGCAGCAGGGCTGAGCGGGACGGGAGAGCGCCCATGACAGGCTGCGGAGCGCTCATTTATCATAAGAGCCATTTCCCTACTAATAAAGTGACCTTGCGTAAATAGCTCAACTTTTCACAGCTATCACATCATTAAGATAGGACACGCGTTGATAGATAGAGACCACACGGACTGCTGATCCAGGATGAACTACCGCAGCCAGGGAGTTATTTTTGACGGGGCTGAAACGCTCCATCATTTAACGACAGAAGGTGCCGGCGAGTAACACGCCTGCGGACACGATCAATTCTGCCCGCTGTCGATGCCGCGGGGGGAGCTCTGGGCTCCCTTCCTTTCTCCTCCCCAACGGCCAACGCTCTGCCCAAAGGAGCCGACGTCTCCAAATCGCTGCCGCCTCGGCAAATCAAGACCCGCGGCAGAAATCGCATCTGCTGGAGAGCTGCTGCGCTTTCCAGGACGCTGCACGACGAGGCCCCGCGGGGTCTGGTGGAGGCAAACGAGATCTTTGCACGAGACCCAAAGGGTCTCCTTGGGCGCTAGCAGCAAAACGTCCTGCCTTTCGCGAGACTTGCCGTAGACGTCGCCACGGCTGAACTTCAAGTCAACGAGCCACAGCGGAGCGGGACACATGGCAGATCCCGAGGGAACAGCGCGGTGCTTTCACCTACCCTCTCCTCCCGATGCGGCTGCAGGACTGGCCACCACCCCTTCTCTACGCAATCCATCCTCCCGTTGCTCTACAACGCTCAGGTCGTTCCCCCAGTTCTGCGAGTGAGCAAGAGAGACGTGCGGGGTGGGAAGGGGCAGGGGAGAGGGACAATCCGCGGGGTTACGCTGCAAGGAAAACACCGGTAGCGGCTTTTTTGTGTTGTTATTGTTACCCTCCCGTGTATACTCCTGGCTAATCCAGTAATCTATTATTTATGTGTAGCCTAATTAAGGTTGTGAGTAGCTCGATCTTTGTTTACTTAAGTATATAGCGGAAGATTGCCAAGATTAAATAAAATCATCTGCCGGCAGGCAGGCAGGGCTGGCTGTGCGCGCTCAGAAGGATGGCTGCGGGGCTGGGGAGCTGCCCTCCTGCCTTTTCGGATGGAGATCACGTAGGCTATTGCATCATACACCCTGTTACCAATTCAAGCTTATCTAATAAAGATTCAGATAAACCAGACCAAACAAAACCCAGCGAAGTCTGAAACCAGCTAATGGGATGTGATTAGCGCGCGTCAGCCTGCGTTTTTACCTGCTACCTGCAGGACCTCAGCATCCATCCAGCCTTGCTTAGGTGCTGGGGCTGCACGTTTAACGCGACGCACAGAGAATTAACATGGTTTTAAATCACATTCCTATAAAATAAACCTATAGCTGGACCAACAGCCCCACTGAAATTGCGGCACAGATGTCCACGACTCCACTCTTTCTGTGGCCGAGGGGTGGGATCAGCCCCCGCTCTCCTTTCCACCGGCTTCACGTCCGCGCCAGCCCCGGAGGAGCTGCACCAGGCTTGCACCAGCCGCTCTGGGCAATGCAAGAGGGGCTGGATCCAGCGCCCGCGCCCGGCTCCCACTCGCCCCCCACGGGATCGATCTGTTCGGGCCAGCCCATGAATCGTGACTTCCATGAGTTATTGCAAGGAAGTCGAAGGGACCATCCGTGTGAGTAACCGCTCTCCGACAGGAACGAGAGGTCTGCAAGCTGCCTCTCGTGATTTACACCAACACAAAGGAAATAGATGAAGTATCCACTGATGTCCATTCCCATTTACTCAGCTACTCTGTCTTAGAGGGGACCATGGATAATGTCGCCTTTTCTGAGCTTCATGGATGAAATATGCTCGCAACAGCGCATACATTATGATTTTTATACTTAACAGGCTGGATAGCTTCCTCTCCTCCCATCAAAGCTACGGCGCGAGCGGATCCCACAGGCTGAGCTAGCTAACGAGACTACTACATTCGCAATGCGCACTGCCACCCTACGTCTTCCAAAAGCTCTCCAAATGGATCTGTTTGGACCCATTTTAAACATAAATATTGCTAGGTTCTGCGCTAAATGTGTATGCAGTGCGTTTTACAAAACCTTTAACAAATTCTGCGCAGAAGAATATGTTTTCCCATATGGGCTGCTTAAAGAAAGGCAGATGTGAGGTAATCCAAATCCCTCATATGCTTCTCCTCCTCCTCCTCCTCCCTTTCCTTTTGGCAAACTATCTCAGGCAAAGACAAATATTGTATCAAAGAGCTATGGAAATAAACACGAATATAGCTCAAGGGCCTAAGTAAATTTCTGGAATGTTTCCTCAGCGCAATTAATAGGTAACATTGCGGGGGGAGCTCGAGTACCCAAAATATGCCTGAGGAAGCTAATTTTATTGTGCAGACGGTGCTCTGGGAACCGCGGCGCGGGAGCCGCGTTAAGCAACATTAGCCAGGAAACTCTTAATAGGCTGCTGCGAAAGACGAGGAAACCCAAGTCAGAAGTTCGAGGGAGAGCAGGTAACGCTGGGCTGAAGCAAGCCGGGGTGAGCTGGGAACCCGGGGACGGGGCTTGCTCCGAGCCAGGCGGGAGGAGGTGGGAGCCGCATCTCGGGCTCAGGCGCTACGGCGGGTGCGAGGGGCTGGTCGGCCACCTCCCGAAGGGACAGGAACATCTGGAGACGGCACCGCTGGTCCTGGACCCCGCTCGCGTGAAGGATGTGCTAAGGCAATTGTCTGCCTTATCATAAATTCTGCGGGCGCAGGAACTCTACAGTCTGTGAAGCGTGCGCTATACGGGAACTGCTCATCTTGTGCTGAGGGCGATATAAAAACAGATGGCAAAGATTGCACCCGGAGATAAACCAACGGCGCTTCCACCACCGTGTCCGTGGCTGATACAGCGGGGCTCCCCAGCACCCGATTCCCTCGGGGGATGACCGCACGGGGTCCCCGAGGCTGAACCCGCAGCCGGAAAAGATCGAGCCAAAAGCAGGAGGCGAAACGTGAGCACTCAAGCGGTATTTCTCCCCGAAACGTATTCTTCTTACAAGAAGAAAAAGAAATAAATATATCGTTCTTCTGCCAGGTTCCTCAGTTCATTAAATAACCCGCCAACATTAAACCAGATGTTGTGTTTTATCGCTTGACTCAGATCATTATGACTTTATTTCTGAGGGGCCCGGAATAAATGAAATGCAGTTATAAAGGTTATTTAACTATTAAAACAAGTATTAATTAAAGTTTGCCAAGTCTTGGGGGCTCTGAGGACAAGGAGGAGTTAGGTAAATGTCAGTTATTATTTAATAAGTCATTGTTATTGAAATATGCAGCATGTGAGCTGCATTCCCAGAAGGAGCTGGGATCTAGCCGGTCCCCGATAGAAATATTTTGCCCAGTGTTTGCAAGGTGGGAGGGTGATTTAGTGTCAGACCCGGTACCACCGGGGACCGAGGGCTCATTTAGCAGAGGAAGAGGACCAGCGGCGTCAGGCGCGGGCCGGGCATCCAGCAGACCCCAGCTCCCCTGCCCAGGGGCTCTCCGGGAAAGGGATCACTCGGCGGCTTGCAGAGTCCTCGGTCCCTGTCCCGGGATGCCCGCCTACGCAGGATGCGACGGGCAGCTGCAATGATCGTCATCGCATCCGACTTGCACACGGGTGCAAGCGTTTAGCATTTCGGTCTGCCCTTACCTCGCTGCTTGCTCTCGCCGTCTGGGCTGGCTCCTACCTCGTCCCAGCCCGGGGACGCTGTGGATCGGGGCTGTCTGGCGTTTTCTGCCTACGAAGCAACCGCCACGAGACCTGACCTGGGCTGGAGCCCTTGGAGGATGAAAGGCGGCAATAAATCGTAAAACAGTAACAGCTCTGAGCTCATCCAGGATTTCCAGAAATGGTTCTAGTGCCAATAATTAACAGAAAGAATGCTGAATAAGCTGCCGATGCGTTGGAGCTCGAGGAGTAAAGGAGTTCACTGAGCTGGAACCCAGGAGAAAGAAATATGGAGCTGCTCTTGCATGTTATTCTGTAATTAGGGCTTGCTGCAGCTTTGTCCCCATCCCCTGCGTGACGGAGCCCACCCGTTTTCCCTCCGGTGATACGGCTCGAGGGGAACAGACACCTCACAAGTCCCCGCTTCGTACACGTAAACAAAAATAAAACAATAGTTTGATTCTTTTAAGCATGAGGGGGGGAAAGAAGGGAGAGAGAAATGAATATGGAGCAGAGAGCCCAAGCATTAAATCAGGGGATGAAATGCCTGCCAATGTGTTTTTTAAAAACAAACCAAGAGAATGAAAGGGCTGCGAGCGATCGCCATACCGAGACAATAATCACTAATCAAGTCAAAGTTTCACGCTAATCAGTTCAGTTGTTAAGGGGAAAAAAATAGAGCAATGGCTGGGCTTGGAGAATTACCATTCATTACCGTCTCCTGCCTGAGGATTTCATCAGCAGGGCTGAGCCGCCAGGCTCGAGAGCAGCCCTGCTCGGCCGGGCTGGACCTTCCCAGACCTCCTCCTCCTCCCGCGCTGGGCTCGGGACCCCGTCCTGGGAAGAAGCTGTGACCGCCGAGGGACATTTCCAACCAGAAGGGGATGAGCAGGTGTTGCCACTGAAAAGCGAGTGGTCTTTCCTGGCTTTGCCAGTGCCTCGGTGAGGGGCCAGACCTCAGCCATGGCACGCTGGGCCGCGCAGAAGAACGAGGGACGTGTGTGCGATGGCTTTCCCAATCGCTGGCTGACTCAGCCTTTGAGAAATCCCGCGTAAGGTCTTTTCTCTAGTAAATCCACATTCGTTCAATACGGGATGCGGATGCTTTCACTGCTGAATCCCACAGTCTTGGGAATTCAAGTAGCTGTTTCGAGAGATCAGCTGGACACTTGCAAGGAGCAACTTGCATTTTATTTCTTTTTAAATGTCCCTAACCAGTACAGACGGGCAGAGGAAAGGGCTCTATCTAACGGAAAGACTTTTTTTCCTACAAAAGAGAGGAGCAGGAGGTGAGGGAGAAGACATGAACACCAGTGGCAAAGATGCAGGCTCCCGGATCGTGCTGAACGTCGGCCAAGCGCTGTGCAAGCAGCGAGGGCATGCTTTTCAAAACCGCTGTGGCAGCGTGACTGCCTCTGCGGAGGGCAAGGCAAGCTTTGTCATCGGTTCGAAGGGGAGGAAAGCTAATCCAACAGAGAGTGCTTTTCGACATACTAATCCTGTCCTGTCCCGTGAGCAACGTCCCAACAATTATCTTTGCAGCACAGACGGTGACAGGGGCAGGGAGACTTGCCCGCACCAGAAAGAGAATCGTTTTCAGAGCTGTAATTTCAATACACGTAGTTTCGACCCCCAGCCCCGCGCTTGGAGCAGCATCTGTGCTGCGCTCGGCTGCAAAACGGCTAAGCGCGAGGCTCTCTTCGAAGTGTCACCCTCGGCTCTACTGCCAGCTCGCTGCGTGTCCCTAGAGCAAGTCACCCAACTTCCCCCCACGATGAAACAGTCCGTCTGGGAAGGCAGAGGACAAGTTTTTAGATGTGGCTTGATTTAGAAGAAAGAAAAGAAATGATTATACTCTCCGTGATTTACCTTCCCTGTGTTTTACAACCGGAATAAATTGCAATGCCGAATGTTGCTCTGGAATTATTAGTTATCGGGGGGAGCAGCAGCGCCATGAATCTTGCCAGCTGGAAACTCATCCCCGTGGCACACTGCAGGGACACTGTGCTGGAGGTTTAATTGGGGGCACGGCGGTTTGGGGAGGGAGGAAGGGGCAAGGTCACAGGTTGGGAGCGTCAAGGTAATTGGAGCTCAAGGCGGGCAGACCGAGCCTTTGTTCACCTGTTGCAATTCTCTAGTTTGCCGGTCTCCTTTTTAGCCTTCTCTTCCCATTTCTCTACGCCAGAATTGAGATTCCGGGCTGCAAAGTCTGCAGTCAGGCAAAACGCGATGACCCAGGGCTAGGCTTTGTAACTTGCTGAACCAAGACCAGAGCAAAGAACTAACCCGAGCCGAAGAGGAGGCTTGTACCAGAAGATGTCCTGGAATTCCTGCATTATCCGACAGCCTCTGGAGCATTTTTTCACCTGCCCTATTGAGCACATTAGCTAGAGGAAAGCACGCGTCGAGGAAGCCAAGGCCGGTTCAGAGCAGCCCACGCCCCAGCTCAACACCCCCCCGGCACCGCAGCCGCCCTCCAGCCCGCGACGCTCAATCACGAGCCGCCCGCTCGTTCCAGCGTCCCGGCTGCAACAACCGCCACTGCCAGCTGCTCTAGCAGCACAACGCACGAAGTCTTGAAATGGAGATTTATGAAATCAGGGAAACTTCTTCTGCAGTCCCGTAAGCATGAGGTTAGCATTTCAGCCTGATGAACAAAGGTTCATATTCTTTACGCAATTTATCTTAAGCAGAGACTCTCAATACCGGGCGGAAAAAAAAACCCACAAAAGCTTTCATGCCAAAGGCGCTGGCGAGCACAGCAGACTGCACTGTGAGCCCAAGAAGCTATCTTCTCGTCTGTTTTTCTACGAATTCCGCCAAGTACTTTGAAATCAGTAATAACTTGTTGCAGGGAATTTCACAGAGCAATTAGATTCTATTCAGGAAGGCATTACTATCGTTTTTTTATTTCTCCCGCATCTTTCTCTCAGTCAGAACTCAACACAGGTTTCTGGGTGAGAATATGCCACTGCATGAAAACGTCGTATTTCCAGGGTTGGGTTTTTTTCCCTGCCGTATGCTTTAGAGAATACTGTATTTCTTGGCTTTTTGGGTTATAGGTGCGGGTGTCTTCTCTAACATAAATGTATATATGCTTCCTGAGCTGACGGGGTTAACTCAGAACACAGAAAAGCGTGCAGATAGCTCAGATAATTGCAATCCCTGTTCATCATTTCGGGCAAACCGAATGTCATCTCCAAGCCAGGAGCTTGTTCACCAGGCTTTGGTAGATGTCCTTAAAATTTCTCTACCTTCTTTAAACGTGCCTATTCTACGCAGCCGTGCGTCATCTGCAAATTTTGTTCCTTCACAGCTTATTGCTTTTCTAGGCTGTTAATGACTGTATGGCATAGTCCTGGCTCTGGTACAAATCCCAGAGGCACGCTACCCTTAATTGCCTCCAGCCACAATTTATCTGCTATTCTCTTTGATGCCACGGCCAGCAAAGCAGCAATAAAAGCAGCGTCCCGACAGAGGGCCCTTCCTCCAGGCTCCCGGCGAGCTGCACAAACAATGCAAAGGCAAACAGCCGCATTCCCGACAAAACCCTTCACTGAGACAGATGAGCGGCTGCTTTCAGAGAGCTCAGCAGAAAGAGGCAGGGCTTTGAAACACAAGAAACAACCCGCAGCATCGAAGGCTGCTGCGAACTCATCGCTGGTGGCGGTGGCACCAGTCGCCCAACTTCAGGAGGGCAGACCAGGCTCAGCAGATGCAGCTGGGATGCGACGCTGGAGGCGGATGAGCAGGCGAAAGCCGCAGCCTGTGCCCCTGTTCGCAAGGGCGAAGAAAGGGAGGGAGGCGAGGACCGGCGATAGGATAGCGGGACAACCGGCACAACAAGGTCAAGGGACGTAGCCTGTGCACAAAACCCACGACAACAAGGTGTAGCAGCCCCTCTCAGCTTACCTGGAGCCAGCAGCACCTCCAGCCACGCCGCCGCCTCGGCCCCCGCCGCAGCCCACCCCGGGCCGGGTCCTGAAGCGAGCTCCCACTGAGCCGAGCACCGCCAGCTGCTGCCACACGCCTGGCCACCATCGAGCCTGACCGAGGGCCAGCCCGGGGCAGCTGCAGCCACCTGCGAGGAGGCATCACGGGCTCTGCCCCCGGGGCCACCAGCCAGGGGAGGAGGAGGCCAGGAAAGCTCTGCGGATGGACAAGACGAGAGAGGGACATCAGACAGCTAACCAAAGAGCCCATAAAAATCAGAGAACGGTGCACAAATATTCCCAACTTCCCAAGCTTTTGCTTTTTTGCTTGCGGTCTGCAGACCAGAGCAAAAGTTCTCCGATAAAGTGATACTTTCCAGCCCAGAACTGGTTTCCCGAGTTCTCCGTCTCAGTGCCGGAGCAGCCACACGCAGAGCACGGCGTCCTCCACCAGTTAGCCCCTTGCCATCGCTGCTGGCTCTGCAGACCCTTTCCAAGCCATCATCAGCCCCAAATGGTGTGTTTAGTTGCGCTGGGCGGTCGCGTAACATCGCTCTTGTTTCTTGAGTGGTTCTGCAAAAACCAAGATTCAGTTTCCCACGCGGTTAATGCCAGACTACATTTTTATACGGATTTTTAATGGCTTTTCCGCAGCGTGGCCTTCAGCACAAGCTGGAGCTCCTGCTTGTGCAGGGGGAAGGACCAGGGCTCCCCGGGGAGCCGCAGGCTGGGAGACAGCAAGGAAGGAGCCCTCGTGTTCCTCGAGCAAAGGGACTTTCAAGGTTTCCCTCATAAATCCTTTCTTAGAAATTCCCTATAAACACAACTTTGCCAGATGGGTCTTTAGCCCAGGGGAAATTTTTTTGTGTGTGAAAACAGAACGGGGGGGGGAAATAAAATTCCTTTCACCTCTATTTTTGACTTTGGCAAAAACAGCAGCGAGCAATATGGTGCAATGATTTATTTTTTTTAAACCTTATTTTCTGGCAGGAGTGATATCTTGTGTCTCTTACTCTAGTTTAGATTATCGACCTGCTCTTTCCTCACTGTCCAGCGCAGGTGACATGACAGCTCTGGAGTAATTGCTGTCTTGCTTAGAAACGCTCTCGCAAAACCCTAACGTCTCCTTTCCTCGTGGGCTGAGTTTCGCCTGCAGAATAACGCACGTTCAGCACAGGATGGCCGAGAGAGCTTCTCCAGATGAGCAGAGAGAAAACCAGTCAGAGAGTAAGAGAGTGGAGGGGAGACTAGGAGATGCTCTGGGATAAAATGAGGAGAACTGGCTTGAGACAGCACCAGAGATGGCCGGCACCCGCCGAGCGACCCCGTCCCTCCGCTGTGCCCGCTCACAAGCCGCAGCATTTGGCCAGTGCCACCTGCCTTGGAGAAGAACCCGTCGCCAGTCCCTTCTCCGCTGGGGTACATCCCGACCTCCGCGGAGCGAGGCCGCCCTCGGCCGCATTCGTCTTCGGCACCAGCATTTCCACGGCAGCTGGGATGGGGCGTTATCCCTCCCGGCTCCAAACCTTTCCCGCGGCGGACTCCCCTCCATCGCTGCGGAGCGCACACAGCAGCAGACGATACGGGCGCACAGCGCAGCCAGAGGTTATGATGTCAAGATTGTGTGTGCTGCAGGTGTCTTAGCTAGCAATTGGATTGGGAGCTGAAAGTCACCGGAGGAGGGAGTAATTAATGCAAATCCCCAGGGCTGGATCAATGCAGATACTGAGGCTTTTACAGTCTCCCCCAGAAGGTAAAAGCACTTACTGGCTTGCTTATTTCAAGAGTTCACGCCACACAAAAGATCTTGAAATGGTATAAATACCTCCCGAGATGCTGGAGAGGCATGCGATGCCGTCAGCGCGGCGCAGAAGAGCCTGCAACAGGAATTCAGACCTGCAGAGCCTCTGCGCGGGGACGGGGGACAGGTTTTCTCTGTGTTTGTTTTGGTCTAGATTAAAAAAAAAAACAAAAAACCAAACCGACACAAACAAATGTGTTTCTTCAGAGCCAACCACCCGGTTGCTTTCTGTTAGATGCGGGCTATAGGCACTGAGCTAAAACAAATCCCATGAAGAGCTCGTAGGGAATATTTGGAGCTCTGGGCCGGGTACAGAAGGAGGATGAGCATCTGTCCTACGAAGGTGATGGATACGGACGCGAGACCCAGCTGAGGTGCGTTTCAGGGCCATGAAGCAGCCAGTGGCGCAGCTGACCTTGGAACCGGGACGCGTAGGGGAGATTGGCGCGTGCGAGAGGAGGCAGTTTCAGAGCCACAGCAAAGCAGTGAGGAAGAAGAAGTCCTGTAGGCAAGGACATTCTTGATTGCTATTATTATCATTATCGCTTACTAAAGGCAAACCACAGGCAAATGGAGCAAAGAGGTGAAAGCACGGGGAACAGGCAGACCTCCCAAAACAAGGGCTCCTTCTGCGGCAGGAACCGATGCAACGCCCGTTCGCTACCTTTGTGCCTCTGGCTTTGCAAGGCTCTGCATAGCCTTCCTTCCCCTCTCAACGTACCGCACCCGTAGAAACCCATTGTGCATGAGCTGCCACTGAACTTGAGCAGTGACTCACACACATGAAATAAAAGATTTTTTTTTTTTTTTTCCCCTTTTGAGTGATGATTACTGTCAAGCGAGCGACTCAGAAGTGACAGGCGAGCTCGTGTGCCTGCTGCCTTTCAGTACCTTCCAGGCTAAGAGTGGCCGGTTCGCACATCAAAGAACAGAAGGATTCTCCAAAAACCAACACATGAGTAAGTGGAGGTCTGGAAAAAATCAAGTTGCCTCCTGTACTTCTTTCCATATTGCCACCAGGAGTAAGGCTTATGCTGACAGTAACCGGCCTGTCTTGATCTGATAACATCCAATAACCTCAGTAAGACCAGGCCGGAGAAATCACGTGAGTTGCGTAGCAGCGTTAGCTATGACAGCGAGGCACGATGAGCAGGGGGAGAGAATATCTCTTACCAGGACCATTGATGCGGTTGGAACAGAGAGGCAAGCTTTTAAGCGCAAGATGATCTCGGGTACCCAAAGGTCTGTCTGCTTTTTCCCGTAATTTCATCCACTAGACAACCTTAGCTTTTCCTACACCTTCCTAAACGTGCCCCTGCTTGCTTACTGAGTCCATCGTGGTTACAGCAGTATGACCGCTATTCCCTCAGTAGACACGTGGACAGGTCTGGACTCGGCTGTCCTGTGGGTCAGGGTCCCTCCTTGGGATCAAGCCTTGCATCCACGCGGATGCTGGAGCGAATCAAGGCGGGTGCCGGGATGTGCAACCAGCTGCTGGTTAACAGGGCTGCCAAAAGACGACGATCCCCGCGGCTCACCTCGAGGATCTCCTCTAGGTGCCTGGAAGGAGATCACGGCGCTCCCTGGGGAGATTAGCACTTCGCCGTCTGCTCAGGAGGAGACTCTGCATCCGCCTGAAAGCCTACCACGTTCCTCTTCTGTCAAAGTCAAGTGCGTTTAATTAAGGCAATCGAATTCGGGCTGGGACTGGTCAAGTTCTCCCCAAAGGTGCACAACGGAGTTATCGATGTTTCCACAGGATTTAAACTTATAATACAATAGCCAAAAATAAAGCAAGCTTTGTACGTGCCATTACTGCTACCTTTTTTGCATACAATGGAATAAATTACCTTTTGTTATGAAACATTAATCCTCTTTTCTAGATGGAGTAATTCCCACCTCGGATGCAGCGCAAAGGCTGGAGCGCCCTTGGAGCAGACCCGGGGGCATCCTCTCACGCAGCGCAATTACCGAAGGAGCAGGGGAGCTCGTGTGCCCCAGGAGGAGAGCAGGGACCTCGCGGGAAGGTCAAGATGTTCCCTGGCGCGTCCTCAGCTAGGGCGGCCAGAGCGATTACGGCAGGCAGAGATCGACCTTCAGAGGAAACAGAGACAGGAGAGTAAGAGGGGGAGTCTACATGAAATGCAATTTATCGCTGCTAATTGCTATTAGTGTTACAGGAGTACCAAGAGCCGCTGGCCTAAGGTCCCCCCGGAGCCATGCAGCGCAAGAGGGGGTCCCTGCCCTGCAGGGCTCGCGGTTCAGATGGGTGGCACAGGCAAAGGAAGAGCCGCAGCGTCGCTGCAAGGGGGCTGGAGCAGAGCGACGAGCCTGCGGTGCGGGCAGGGTCCACTGACCCCAGCTCAGCACTGTAGCCCTCAGCCACCCTCCTCCAGGGGCAGAGCCTTTCTTCCCGCGTAATTACACGTCGGAGTTAATAATTACCGGTCTAGAGAAGAGGTTTTCCCATGTCTCCCCTTCCCTGGCATTGGCGGGTTTGCTCTACCCTCACACGCACACACGCACCAGGGTCTGGCGCCGGAGCCGGGTGGGATCCGTCAGAAGGAAAACTCCACAAATCCCTGTGCGAAGCGACAGCTCCTGACAAAATGAAAGCAAGTATCTGGTTCAGATCTGCGCTTAAAATAATCCAGAGGGCCATTAGAATTCATCCCGCGTGATCCAGATGGAGTAATAGCGGCCCTATGAATAAAATTAAAATCAGAGAGCCGACGCGGCCTCGCACTTAGGAAGATGCTGCGGAGTGAAGGCCACGTTACAGCGGGCAATGCCTAACGCTTCAGCGAGAGGCTGGGCCCTCCGTCCGGTTCGTTTGAACAGCCCCTCCTTTCAGGAACGCCTCTCTGCTTGCCGCCTTTCAAGGCGAGCAGCAAGTCTGGCTTCAATCCGAGCCTGCCAGGGCATCGCACGGCTTAACAACTCCCAGCAAATGGCGAATCTGTGATTTTTAAGGTATAGCTGAATTTTTAGGAGCCGGCTGCGCCGCAGGGACAGGTTGGCTGCTCGTGGCACTGCGCCGTGCCGTGCAGATGGTGTGGCAGCCCGGCAGACTGTGCCGTGCCGGGGTGGCCTGAGGCGCTCCAGGACACGGGGGGCAAGGAGCGCTTTCAGAGGAGGATGCCTTCCTTGGCTTGCGCCTCTCGGCGAAGCTCCAGGGACTTCGAGCCTGCCCCTTCGTGCAGCAGCATGCACGAAAGCCAGCCGCCCAGCTCTGCCGAGCAGAGGAAGGGATGCTCCTCCCGATGCGCGCGGGCTGCAGAGAAGAGCAGGGCTACAGCAAGCCCAGCAGCCTGCAGAGAGTGCGCGGGGGGGTAACAGAAATCCTCGTAGAGCGGCAAGCGGGTGAAATCTATAATGTTTTTAACCAGGCTGCAAGTTTCAGACTATAGTTCATTAATTCAAAGAGATAGAATTGATATCCCTCCCCTTCCCGTCAATGGAGTCGAAAGGTCTCTCCGTGTCTCCTAATGCGGCCATCGTATTCCGATAGCTCCGACTGCCTCTGCAGAACCGGATCGTTGCTTCCTCCAGGGACTCCACGGAGACGCCCACAACCAAACGGCCTAAAACCATCGCACGCCGACCCTATAGGCACCTGGCTGTTCCTCCCGCAGCCGTTCCATCTCCCCGCCTTGTCAGCCGCGGCGGTACCAGCCTGTCTGCCGAGGAAACGGATCGGGGAGGAAACTGCTGTGCAAGGAGTCTCCACTTCGATTTTAATGACACGGTGGCTGTGCGATTCAAAACACCGGTTTTTGCCAAGAGTCCCTAAGCACTATTATTCATGGTTGCTTATGAAACCCCTCATTAGCTCAAGAAGCCAATTGTCGTTGTCAAAAAAACGAGCAGTGAATCTCCAGGCCTGGCGCTCTGCCGCCCCAGGAACCTGGGCTTATTTACTGCAAGGCACGGCGTCCTTTTCTTTTGCGGTCAGAAGAATATTCCCCAACAAACCCACATTTCCCCCACCCCCATACTACCAACTGTCTTTCCTTTTTTCTTGCCTTATTTCGATGCACAGGAACATTTAGGGTTGCTAGTGGATGCAAACTGGTACTTTGGGACTTGTTTCAGGCAAAGTTACCTCTAAAGTGCCAACACTGGGGACGAAACGTCCTGCATCAGAGCATCTTGCCCATCTATGAGAGCAACTCAGGATGGAGCTCCCTTACCTCCCCAAATCAGCTAAGCCACCAGCCTCAAGAAGGAGGCGTCACTTTGGGGTCAGAAGCAGCAGCCAGCACGACCACCAGTTAATAAACTGTCCCTCCCATCTGGCTGCTGGGAGAAATGAGACTTCGGTTGGGAGGAAATTATTTTGCAGGTATTGTTTTGCTAACAATAGCAATTCCTGCTTCTGAGAATGCTATTTTGCTTAATACCTTCTTTCTGCAGAGTGGCGACGTGATGAAGTAATAGCCCTGGGATCAGTATGAAGGGGTCTGGCTGGTGACAAGAAAAACAGACAGCTGTATCCATCAGAAAAGAAAAAGAAAATAAGCGCTCAGAAAATAAGTGCTCCACGTAAGAATCCCCCGACAACATGAGGTTTTAATCTTCAGGATTAAATGGTGTTTTGATTCCTTACTGCACAATACATGTATTTGCAGGGGAAGAGGTGCCTATTTTCCTCTCTGGAAAGAGAAAACGTAGCTGAGCCTAAGCAATGCATTGTTTGTTCGAAATAAAACACAAGCACGTTTTGAAGAGTTATCTGACAGAGCAGAAATCAAAGACAGTTCCCGCGGTCCGGCGCAGAGTGCGACTGGCCGGAGCACCCTTCCGCTGGTTATCGGTCCTGTATCTGCTTTCTGCTCAGGTGAGGGACGGTGGAGATCGCTCAGCGGCTCCACAAATGCCGAAAAATTAACTGATGGTAAAAAAGCGGCGAGCCCGGCACAGGCAGCTCGCCCCGTGCCGACGACGGAGGGGCTGATCCTGCCCAAAGGACAGAGGTGCAGCCCCGCTGCGGTGCCGGCTCTGCCCCACCAGTCCCCCATGCTGGAGCTGCCGCTGGCAACCCCTGCCTATCAAAAGCCCAAAGCCTTTAGAAATGACTTCCTAAAACTGTCCAGCGACCCGAGAAATATAATTGTTCGTTAACATTTTTCTGGGTTTGTTTCTGTTTTACAGAGAGGGCCGTTGTATGCCGGGCGCAAAGCGTTAACGCTGATGAATTATTCAAGTTCTGTAAAACTAGACATCATTATTCTCATGTGAGATAAAGGAGCGGTGGCACATACACACGGATGTAGATATAATACCGGCTTTAAAAAGAATTACAATTCTTGG
Organism: Aptenodytes patagonicus; assembly: GCF_965638725.1. Classification (NCBI taxonomy): domain Eukaryota; kingdom Metazoa; phylum Chordata; class Aves; order Sphenisciformes; family Spheniscidae; genus Aptenodytes; species Aptenodytes patagonicus. Next base: position 575,218 of record NC_134971.1, read on the forward strand.
TCTTCTCTTCCCGAACAGAAAACCCCAAGACACAATGCTCTTCAAAAAAAAAGAAAAGAAAAAAAAGCAAAGCAGCAAACACCAAGGCCTGCCAAGCACGCTCATAGTAAGACGCCGCTGTGCCCCGCACAGTCGGCCGATAGTAACCAACCCCTCGTCCACCCGCATCGCTCATCAGCAACCCGAAATAACAAACCAGTGTGAACGACCGCAGAGAGAAATGCAACCCTATGGAAGCTACGGAGGAGCTGCCCAAGGCTTTCCGGCTGCTCCTGGCTCTTTCACCGAGCTCTACGCCGGTGCTTGATCCCCCTCCTCGTTCACGAGCCAGCCCACAAGCAGCAGCCCCAGCAACCTGACCAACGAGCCGTAGGCATCTGCAGCGCCACGAGCAAACCCCCTGGGATAGCGAAGCAGCATAGCATGTCTGCAGCCCTCTGCAACCCTACAAAAACAAGCCGATAAACGCCGTCGCTGCGCCACCGGCAATGTTGACCCAGCAAACAGCAGCCGACAGCCACGGTGCCCGGAGCACCCTGTCAAAGTGAACCTGCACGGCAGCGGGGACCACAGCACGCACCCAACGCGCCCCCGCTCACAGCCTCCCCCTCCAACCTCTCAATCCGCCAGGCTGCTTGTCAGAGGGCTTCATTAAAAAAAAAAAAAAAAAAAGAAAGAGAAAAACCAGAATGCTCTAAAAGAGCGCGATAAACAAGAGTGTAAAGGAAAGAGCTATTTTAAAAAAGGTAAGAAATCCTTCAGCTGCTGTCCTTTTCCCCTCTCCTCAGGGGTGATGGAGGGGCCCTGTGTTCTTATTGATCTGACCTGCGACACCCCTAGCAGAGCTCGTTAAAAAAAACAGAAAGAGAAAAACAATGTTTAGCGACACAACATCTTGTTGACTTTGTAAGTCGGGGGAGCCTTCCCGCTCCTCAGCAATCATTCGGGCATTGCCTGCTTGAATAGAGCCAAACAGTATTGCTCTTAATGGGGTTATTAATAACTGTCACATTCCAAGAAGGTGAAATAATGTGCTTTCTTTCTTTCATAGATTAAAATAAACCTGCGGGGAATTGTCCGAGTCCTCCTACCCCCACCCTTTGTATCCCGAAGCCAGCGCGGAGGAACAGCAAAGCGGGCGCACCCGCAGAACGATCCATCGACAACGACAGTAATTTGGGGCGGCCAAGCCCAGCTGCCTTCACCAGAACCTGCCTTTCCAGAAGAGACAGGACTCACTCTCTGACAACAAATGCTGTTTAAAGATGCCTCCATTTTTGCTAAAAAAAAAAAAAAAAAAAAAAAGCACTTGCTGCTTTGCTGTAGTTACAGTTTTAGACCTAAATATAACTAAAAGCCAGAGAGAGGAGAGTGTTCAACGGCAGGCAAAAATCTCAATCCCTACACGTTAATTTAAAGTTTGAGGTTTTTATATGGATGCTGCTGAGACAGACGTAGCTATGAGTAAATATGTCAAAATAATCTATCAAGTGGAGAGCTGGTCCCTGAGCTGTTCAATGGAAGAGGTAAATTACACAAAGATTATTACTAGATTTCCAAAATATATTCCAAAAAGAGAGAAAGAAAGGAAAAGGACAAGGTTTGGGGGGTCCCTATTAACGCCTAGACAGCTCCCATCCCTTTCCTGCTTTACAATGTTTGGAAACAGTCGCTACTAACTGAGGTTCCCAACCTTTTTCACACTTTTTTAGAGCTCCTGCCTTTCTATACACCAGAGCCCTGCCTTTCTTTCCTCTCCTCCCCTGCTGCTGTTACCAGAGGAGTATGAACCGCGGCGCGTCTCCTTCTCCAAACCCGAGCAAAGACAAGTATGGACACGGTGCCACGCGTGCCGCAGATGATGCAATCCCGTCCCTGCTGAGAAAAAGCAAGCGACCCTTCCCGTCCGAGCACTGGGATTCTTCCCCGAGCAGAAAGCGGCAGGAGGCTCATTAGCCACCGTTTCCCCGGTCTTAATCACCGTTACTGTCACTTAGTCCTGCGGTACAACGGAGAGGCTGCAAAGCATGCAGGAGCCCTATCGCGCTGGGTGCTGCACCCAGCCGAAGGGCTGGGAAGCTCCTGGAGGGACCGCGGGGCTGGTCCCCGTCCCCTCCGAGCACCTCTGAAGACCCACAAGCATCTGCCTGCCGGTCCGGCCCTTGGGCTTCCACTGGAAGGATGCCGCTAAGCTCGATCAAGTTGTGCTGGAAAGCCTGGATAAAAGCTACCCACCCTGCTAGAGGGCTCTTAGGCACTTGCTAGTAGAAGTGCTAAATTAATCCATTTGATAAAGAAAAACCCTGCCTTAAAGCAAAAAAACAAAATCGAAAATCTATCTGAATAGTATTCCCCTTGAGGCTTTCCAGTGCTTCATTTTCCATCGCAAAAATAACGTACTGTAAAAGACTGATTAGTCAACTGATAATTGAGTTCTTAAATGTCAAAAACAATATAGAATGAATATTCAGCAGATCACGCCACTGAAACTTACCTGTTCAATCAACAATGACTAACAGTTTCTATCCCCATTGTTCTTTTCCAGAAATTATGTTAATTTGACTTTTCTGAGGTGACGAACAAGGCTCTCTTAAAACATATCGTCTTGCAGGTTAATATGTAATGGGCTGCTTAAAAGAAAACCGTTTGGAAGTCGTGCCTGACTTCTATGCCTTTGCATTAGCTTCATCTCGCAGTTCAGGTAGAGGGCCAATTCAATCAAAATTGCGTCAAAGCAGACAGAGTTAATATTTCGCCTTCCGAGAAGGAGAAAACAGAGTATCCAGATTGAAAAAAAACGTGATGTTTCCATGCTGCTTGAGGTTAAACGCAGCCCAAGGGTCAAGGTCACAACACATTTCAGGCATCATTTAATTTAACAGGGGAAAATACAGGCTACATTTAATTAAGGGATGTATCTGTGGTTTTTAAAGGGATGCGGAGTGTTATCGGAGCAGCCCAAACAATTGGCTGCTCGCTCTCCACGTCAGTACCGTTTCTACTCACCAAAATAGTCCAAAAATCTTCCCGAATACCTGTTCTTGTAGCCAGAGTGGGTTATCACCCTGGCCGGCACGTGAGCGGGGCTGGAAAGCAGCACCGGCAGCGCCCGGCCGTGGGTCTCCACCCCGATAAAACCCTCGGCCATTTCGCTCGCTCTGACATTTTTCCTGTATGGAGGCACCAGCGTAGCTGGGTCTGGCTGGGCGTCTTCCCGCGGCACGCCGGGGAGCCGAGCAACCCAGCCCCGTGCTTTGGACACTGGCACTCAGTACGCAATCCCCCGAGAAAACAACACTCTTGGAAGCCTGAAAAAAAACCCCAAAACCCAACCCAAAACCCAAACCAAACAAAAAACAACCTAGGGCACTGTGCTTAAAAAAGAAAAAGGAAGAGACAGAGCCCTCTCTCGAGGCTGCCCTTCATTAGGACCTCTGACGATGTTCTGCGCGCCCTTTGTGCCTCGCCTCCTCGGCTCCCCTCGAGCCCTCGCTGGGGCAGGGGGTCATCGCCTCCCTGTCTGGCAGCTCTGCCTGGCGAATTTGTCATTCCCTCGAGAAGCCCTTCACAGAGGGAAAAGCGGGAGCCTGGCGCTCTGAACCTCTGTCGTGGTTTCCCCACTTCTTCTATACAGGCAAAACCTTCTCCCCCTTCATCCTCCTGCTGCCCAAGGTCTCTCTCCAAGGCAGCCTGGAGCCACCGGGCAGATGGCACCCCACATCTTGTCCCTCGGAGGCACTCTCAGCTCATGGCTCTGCCTGCTACTGCTGTCCCCGCCAGTCCCCAGGCTTCCTCTGGGACGCGTGCTGCTGTTGGCGTGCCCAACGTCTAAGCCGTGCCCGTCCCTCGGGCTAAAGGATCGGTGTGACACACGCCCCAGAGCCCGTTTGCAGAGGTGACGGTGCCAAAAAGGCGGGGGCGGTTCGGAAGGAGCCTTGCACGGCACAGCAAAGACAAAGAAGAGGCTGGCTGCGGGGAGGAGGAGCACGCCTACCTGCTCGGCAAGGTGACGGGCACGCGATGATAACGTTCGACTGGATGGATGCAAAGGCCATGAAGAAGAGGCGGCAATGCTTGGAGTGACACCGCGGGGAAGACCTGAGGGAAAGGAAATTAAACCAGGAGAGGGCATTTCACACTGACCTTCGGGAAACGGACTGATGCGTCTCAGGTGATGCAGCTGAGGTGATGCAGCTGACGCACCTCGGCTTTGCAACTGCCGTGATGCTCTGCCACGGGTGCCACGGGACTCGTGGTCCGACAGAGAAGTTCAGCATAATGACTGAGAACTCAACAGCTCCCAGGAAGAAGCACTGTGGTATTTCCACATCAAAACACTCCTGATTTTCTATAGAAACCCTTGTTTTCCAGCCAGATCTCATTAGAGATCGCAAGTATTTAAATCACTTGAAATTAATGTGGACAAAGTCCTCAGTGGTAGAGCGTACAGAAACACTGTGGCGTTCTCTGGAGATAATCAGGCGACGGGCTGAACCTCCCCCTCGCCGTTTACCTCTGTTGTTTCACTTTATGCCATTCCACTGTTCCAAATCTGAATATATTTACCCTTCATCTCACCCTCTTCAGGTTTTCTGCGCCGTTTCGCTTCAAAGAACTTACTTTCTAGGAAAGAGCCTTTCTGGGAATAGCGAGATGCCGGAGGAGCCTTGCAGTCGTGCCATAGGGCACCATTAAATAAAACCACCTTCTCTGTCATAACCGTGATGGAACGGCTCGGGAGGAAAACAAACTGCGAGCACCGAATCTCCAAAGGCTTCTCCAAAGGAAGGGCAGATACATCACAGCCAGGAAGGCAACGTCTCGGTGTTTGTTTGGGACCGTTTATTGTGCCGAGCCCCCGCAGGTGGTCACTGCTGCTGGGGAGAACTCGCATCGCTCTCGGCAGCCGCCGACGGAAACCCAGCACCCGGACCCCGCGCCGGCACAGCGAACGACCGCACGTTTAAAGACTGAAGGATTACATCTTCCTAAGTGTGTTTTTAATTAATGCGCAAATGTGTCATCCTAAAAGGGAGCTCGGAAGCCTGGCTCTCAGTTACCCAAAACCAGATTTATGGGCTCTATGTAAAGTGGTTAGCAAAGACATTTAAAAACAATTAGGCTCTCGGAGAAGCAGATTCAAGCAGCCCAGACTGCTCTCATTATGCTGGAGAATGGGAAAATAAAGCCATTAGGCTCACCAGACAACTAGGTTATTTGTACTATTTTTTTTAATGATTAGTTTCTTTAATAACGCCTTCTGCCTGCAGTGGGAGAAACTCTCCGGCGCGCTCTTGCGCACCGAGTTACTGATGGATGACACTCCCATGTGACCAACCAAACCCGATTTTAATGTTTCATGATGCTGTTGAAACGAATGAAAAGGCAATTACCGTTTTCCTCCAGCAAGGCCTCAGATGCTGCCGAGCACGAAGGGGTGCGGGTTCCTTTGTCGAGGACCATCGCGCTCGACTTGTCCCCAGCAGCTGAGCCCAGCTCAGGCTCCCTTGGCCCCTGCGCCACACAGGCGGGAGGTGAGAAAGCCCTGGAGCCAGCCCAGCTGGGAGGGAGTGGGTGAGCACCCTCCCCTCCCCAAACCAGGACTTGATTCGCAGCATGCAACGCACCGCAAAATGATTTTTTCCTTTGCAAGGAAGAGTTTTCTTCAAAGAAGAAGATTTCCACATACACGAGCCAGCTTCCAAAATTTCAACCCTTTAGGAAAAAAAGAAAAGTAGAAGTTTTGAGCATTTTTTCCCCCCCCTCAGTTCTTGCTAGCCGTTACCTGAGTTCACTCGGGTATGTTTAAGGCTGAACCTCCCATGCACGATGCACTCAGAAGGCTTAGGAGAGAACATCCCGCAGCAGCAGCGCAGGTGGCTGCATCTGGTTTGGGCGCTCTCCGTCCCTCCCAAACCGCTTCTCCTCGTGGACCCCGAACCTTGGCCTTGGTCCGCAAGGCGCCCGTCAGAGCCCAACGGGACACCGCGTCCTGCCAGAACTGTTTATTGACTTCTCTACGGTATGGATTGATTTCAGGAGCCATTACCGTGTATGATACATCAAAGACCTCCTTAGCAGCTTGCTCTGACGGGAGCCAGAAACCAGGGGGGGCAGTCTTCCTTTTTAATGCCATCATTTAAAAAAAAAAAAAAATCCATCTGTAGAAACGGAATATAAAGGACTCTGTTAAAACAGCATTAATATTCCAACTGAGAGAAGCCAGAAATTCAGGGGCATTTCTTTCACTCTTTGCAGGTTTGCCGTCTCGTAGAAAACTCTGCATATTGTCATGGATATTGCCCTGTCGCTCATGGAGTTCCAGCATGTCTTGGGGGGGGGGGGGCAGGGGGAAAAAACCCCAAACAACAGGGACTACTTTCTTCCGTGCCAGGGCGAGGGAAGGTGACCTCTCCCACACACACCCAGTTAATCACCTTTGTGCCTTTCCTTTGCTGCCAGGACCGGTATCCGTAATTATACTAACATATTTCTCACGAGTACAATGGGAGACAGTTTCGGAGGAACAGAGCTCCGACAGGGGAAAATTAACCACCTTACTTGCGCCGAGATATAATGGCCGTTTATTCCTCCTGGTGGCGCAGCAATTCTCAGCAGAACTGCCCGCAGAACAGGAGTAATATATGGTGCAAGCAAAGGGCGGGGGGGATCTGGCCCACACATACCAGCTATTAAGTTAATTCCTTTTCCGTCCTTACCCAGGCTCCAAAATGACGGCCAGATACGTTACCAGGCGTCCGTCCAGGCGGCGGCGGCCGCAGGAGGAGCGGGACTTGGGCTGGTTTGTGCTCCGAACGTTCCCGTTCCCTTGCTCCTGCTTCAACTGGGCGCCCAGAGAGGGATCCCCGCAGTCCGGACACGCACGCAAGCTAAATAAATAGAAACCGACTGCACCCACAGATAACTCCATGGCCGTTTCCCGCGGGTCGCCCGTGGAAAAGGCAGCCGGCCTTTTTGCAGACCCTGTGAACTTCACCACCCGCACGTGCGCCGCCTGCCCCTTGCGTTATTTTGGGGTGAGACCATCTAAAACCAACCGGGCAATGGTCACGTGTTACTAAGAAGTCCCATGACCTCATCCCCGAACCATATTTCGACTACCAAGGCAACTGAAATTTTCGTTAGTAACACCACGGAAGTGTTTCTGACTCAGTCGGCTGGGTAAAAAACATACAAACAACCCAAAAACGAAACCCTTCAACAGGTACCACCTTAAAAAGCCAGGAGAGGACGGAAAGTTTTACAAAGCCTATTCAGGACATACTGGTTTCTGAGCCCAGCAGCAAAGAGCAACTGCATCACTAATGATTTTGATTTTACCTTCAGCAAAGCTGCTGGGCAAAGTCCGGCAAGCTGAGCGTGGGGGCTAGACCGCCAGGCTCGCGCAGCCCCGGGCTCTGGGACCGGGCTGTAGTATCCCCCCCAGCCTTAGAAGCCTTCCTCTCGGGAGGGTTAAAAACGGCCATCCCCATGTATAACGGGGGACGAGGGGATTTCTCGGCAGCATCGCTCCTCTTGGCGTGGCGAGCGCAGAACGGGCTCACCCCGCTGCTGGCGGCTGCCGGCATCGCCGGCACCCAGCGGGTGGGCGTGAGGGATGCTGGAGCGAGAGGCCCAGCCTCGGCACAGAGCGGCGGGCGAAGGTGCCAGAAGTGCCGTGCACCCCTCGCCGCGTCCCCACGGTGAGCAACGGCACCTCGCCGCCGTTGGAGCCAAGTTCCCTCTGCTTCCGCAGGCGAGCCGGCGCGCCGCGCTGGGCAGCATCCCAGCTCACCGATGCCATGCCTGCAAGCACGTCTCTTTTTCTGTCGGCTTTGATTTTGCCCGATGTATTTCTTTTGCCCGGAGATGTCACTGATTGCCTCGCCGCGGGTCCCTTTCCACGCTCCCTATTGACAGGCCGGGGGCCGGGCGCCTGTTTTCCTCTTCCGCGGGCCCGCACGCCGCCGCGTTCCTACCGCAGGAAGCAGAAAACTAGTTTAACATCTCATTTATTTCATAGATGAGAAAGTAATTCCCTGCTGAATGATTGTCCTGAACCAACAATTCAGAAAGCAGGAATTTACAGTGCCTGCCAGAGCCGAGAGTGCATTACTGTAGTGCTGTTATATAATGGAGCTGAAATATGTTTTTTTCCCTCCTGTTAGCCTGAAGAGAAAAGCCATTAAATATGATTAAGGTTAAGAGATTGCTAAAATTACAAACAGCCGCCATTCAATTATTTTGCTCTATAAAACGCAACACAGATTGGAGTTATTTCTCCGAAATGTGTTTTTAGAAAATAACATAACACAAGTAATGTGGTTTGATGTAGCAAATCAGGTTTCAGATACTCCTCGTAACGCAAAACTAAAAGGTTCATAATTTAACTCAAAGTTCGTAACTTCAAGTCGTCAGGTGTCTGCTGCATAACAAAAAAAAGTGCGTGTGTGCGTGGGGGAAAAAATCAATCCTGCCCCAACTAATATTCTGTGGAGTTGTCTAAAGCCGGAGCGTCAATCAGTTTTATCACCCATTAAAGCAGAAGACAGAAAAACGCAACAACTTGGCATAAGTCACACGTTATTTTTATGGAGAGTAAATCTCTCGAACGGTTTCTATAATTTTTAATGTGGCCTGAGGTGGGTGCGAGGGATGCGTCAGGGCTGGGAGCCTTCTGCCGAAACGCAAGCAGCTCATCGAGAGAGCGGGCGGGCCGGCGGCGCAGCACGGAGGTTACGGTCACGGGGAGCACCGGCTGCCCGCCCCTCGCCGCGCCCGGCAGTTAACGCACCGGCGGGCTTGCGGCGCCCCGAACAAACTATGCTAAAATGCATTTTCTGTCAGCGTCGTACAAGGAGCCGAAGTAATTGGGAAGTCAGAAGAAAAATCTGGATGGGGATATATTAACGGCTAGAGACGTGGTTATTACAGTTAATAAAATATGAGGAATTGCATTATTCTGCTGAAAGCAACACAAGCCTCGTGGGGTCCCCGGAGGCTGGCTTCGGAGCGGTTTCCATCAGCAGACTCTGAGCGAGCTGGGCACGGAGGCGTGCATCAGCCGCGGGCGGCGGAAAGCAAGGCAGGAGGCGGCAGGGCTTGCCAAGGCACTCACGCTGCGCCGGCTGCCGCACCGGCCCCGTCCAGGTAGCGGGGGGAACCGTCCCGCTGACCCGGCCGCGTTCGGGCCCGGCCATTTCACACGTCAGGAGGATTTGTTACCTTCTAGATGCTAATTATTCGCCTGCCGGCATTTGCGTGCCTGCGGGATTCGCAGCTTCCCACCACGGTTATCACGAGATCCCAAAGAGCAAACGCGACGCCCACAAAAACCCTTTACTTCCACTTGTCGCAATTTATACGTGAGGTCCCTTCGTAGCGGGTCGCAACGGGTTAACGCGTGAGAAATAGATCATTTGATGAGTGACTGCATGATTAGAAGCCAACAGATCGATAATTTCTTATAAGCGTACATATCATTCATTCCGCTAATGTGCTTATAATCATCTAGCACGCACCCACTTATATCTCGCAACAGCTATTCAGTCATTTATCAGCCCTATGTAAACCAAAGTACGACAGAGAAAACAAACGTAAAGGACGCTTTCGAATCTATGCCGAGGCTCAGCCGAGCAAGCAGGTTTACTAAAAGAAACCAGAAAACTCGTTAAAAGTATTGGACCTCAACATATCGCCCTGACGAAGGTGTTAGCAACGAGCCGTCGATGGCTCCTCCAGCCAGGCAGCAGCTCAGTATCCTACTTCTTGCGGCAAACCCAAGCCCAAACCTTCTCCATCTTCTTGGCAAGCCCTGGAGGTCTTCAGGACGCCTCTTCCCCACCTTTTCCACGTCTAGTTCCCCCACCCCAAACCAGGCTCTCTGGAGACGCCAGCTCCCGTCCACGTTTGCAGTCCCTGTTCAGACAAGGCCCTGGTGAGGTCCATGCAAAGCGTTGAAGTTAGCTCTGCCCGCTCCGTACGGAGGGTTTCGTCCGCACGAGGGACTGCGAGAGCATTAGATGTGGGTGCTGGATGAATCCCATTCATCACGAAGATGATCATCACCCGAGAGATAGGTCCGGCATTACCGGACCCGGTTCTGCTGCATCTATCGTCCGCCTGCAGTCGTCCCCTTCTCCCTGCAACGCTCCCTACGTTAAAACGTCTGGGAGATTAATAATTTCATCCTGAATCAAGGAATTACTGATGGCCAGTGAGATACATCCCCCGCTAGTAAAGATAATACCGTTTCTTGTAAAGCACACAGATCATGCTGCCGTAATCAGAGCAGTCGGGCTTCCCATAGCCGCCGCTACTTAAACCAGGGACGTGTATCTAATGGCCCCGTGTATCAGAGCACCGATAGCGTTTCCGCGGAGGAAGGCGTTGGGGCAGTGCCCGGGTTTTGCTGAGGTACCGGTGTTTGCGCAGAGCCAGCTGGATCATCTGGGACATCCCGGTTAGGGACTGGGAATTTCCAGTATTCAAGCCCAGCAACTTTTCCCCTTCCTTGCCTGCCTCACCCGTGTCCCTGACTGCATTCAGACCAGTCTGAGAGCAGCCTGCATCTTCCCCTCCCTTTTGCTTGCTACCTAAACAGCTATTCAATGCACATGAAATAGTAGATAACTCTTTATCTGACAGGCAATTAGCCACAGAAAAAAAGCAAATTAAAAACAGAGGCCACATTAATAACAATGCACAAGCACATATTTGTCTGGAGACGCACAATGAATTACTTTAATTTACAAAAAAAGCCTGGTTTATCCGCGGATGGGAAAGGATACATCTTCATTTCTGCTCTCATTTGTGAATGGTAGCAGCAGCCGGGGAGCAAGGCGAGGCTCCAGCCGCCACCCCCAGCCCCTCCTATCCCAGTCCCTGGATTTGCCAGAAAGCGCCGTATCCACCGACAGACGTTGACATCGCCTGTCTGTACCCGTGCCGGTATTTCAGATGAGAGTCGGAAAGGAAAGGAGTGGATGCATCCTGACAATTCTGGCTATTTTGAGGAGAAAAAGGAAAAAAAAAAAAAAAAAAGCAGCAGCAGACAACGCGTAGCCTTTGGCGGGCACCGTGACCCTGGCCAGGCCGCCGGTGGGAAGGGGAGGCTGCAAGAGGAGGGCAGGAGCGGGTCCGAAGTGCCCGCTGCAGCTCCACCTCCCCGGTGACCGTTGTGCCATAAACCGAGGGGTGAGAGCCGTGCAAAGCAAGCGCCGTTACTCCAAAGTAACGGTACAAGCTTTCAGGGGCGCGTTGCATTACGAAAAAGGGCAACGAGAGATTTTAAAAAAAAAAAAAGGCATAGCAGAATTGGAGACAAAGCCGCGGGACGGACTTTTCCTGGGGCAAGCGGCTCCTCCTCCCTCAGGTGGCAGGACCAAGGTAGGAGCTTAGGTGAGCGTGGCAATTTCCTTCAAGGCTCATTGCTTTGGAGTTTAATATTTAACCTTGAATTTCAATTACATGACCAGTAATAGTCACTTAATTAAAAGTACCATCCTAGCCCGGTGGGCTACAGCTGGAAGGAAGGAGAGTAGAAAGAAGGATTAAGCATCACTCCTATAAGAAAGGAGCCTCGCCTGCCCGTGTCCCAATGCCTTCCTCGCTCCCAGGACGCCGAGACAGTGCCGGGGTCACTCGTCCCAGGCAGGGCCCCCCGAATCTCGGTGGGGATGATATAACTCGAGGAGGTGGGCATTCAGAGCGCACCGGTATAATCTGGCTGTTGCTCCTCCATCCCTCACCGCACAGGAGCTGCTCCTGGCAGTTGTCTTTACGCAGTGCAGAGTTGTCTCAGGCAGTATCATGTTCTCGGGCCAGACTTCTTTCTTTTTTTTTTTTCCTCCTTTCAAAGGGGGAGAAAAAAGCAGCTGGAGTAATGGAGCTCCCCTTCGGCCACGGCCTGCACCGCAGGAGAAAGAAATACCACAGCACTCACCCCTTTAGGAAGCTGCTCCGAGCAAAGACACCAGAGGGGATGTAAACCTCAAGGATGACAACAAGGACCTGAAGCACGAGCACCAGGCTGCTACCAGTGCTAGCCTGCTACTTCCCTCAAAAAGAAAGGCTGTCCTACAGCAACGCAGAGGTCTCCGCTCCGTTTCTGACTACTCAAGGCCATTTGAACCCAGACAGTGAAAGTCAGCAGCTAATAGCAACTCAGGGACCTCATTAAGCCGGCGCGAGCGCAGCAAGCTGCCTGCCGTTTGCAGCATCCTGCAAAAAAGGAAAACGCGGGATTCCAAAAAAGGAACTACCCACAAAACCAAAGGAGAAGTAAAAAGAGGAGCCGAGTTACCCCGTGGCAATAGCGGGGCCCCAGGGAAGGCTCGGGATGCAAAGGCAGAGGGCCGGGTGCGGGACCTTTAATGCCTTTTTGCCCCAGGGTGCGTGGCTGGCACGCAGCACCCCGCCCCCTCCCGCTTTTGATTGCTCTAGCATCTCTCTGCAAAGTGTTTATATCTTTTGCATGAATGTTTAATCAGATACCCTCGCACTCTTCCCAGCAGCTTTCCCCTGGGAAGCAGCCAGAGCCAGAGCGACAGCTCCCGCCTGCTTTATCGGGAAGGATTTTCTGAAAGGGAGAAGATAATTTGCCCTCAACGAGGAGCCATCAGCCGCAGCCCGGACTGCGAGACACGGAGCAGCCCCGCTGGGCCGGGGGACGGCAGCGGAGGGAAGCACACGGGGGACGGAGAGCCACCGCGCCGGGCCCGCTCCAAGCCTGCGCCCCGGCCGCCTCCCGTCCCAGGCTGGGTACCGCTCCGCCTGCGGGATGGAGGGATGGACGCTGTGAAACGGGGCAAGAGGCGTCCCCTCCGCCCTCAGGGCGGAGGCGTTCATTAGCACCCCGCAGGGCAGGGCTGCGCGACATCCGTCCCAACTGCGTGCCAGGTCCCGAGGCGGAGGCGAGCGGCAGCGCAGCATCCCTCCGAGCTCTCCTCCTCCCGCTTGCCCCGCGGCCTTCCTGGCTTACGGGGAAAGCCATTACCTTCGGATTAGGCTTCCGTCTGATTCCCATCAAAGGCTCTGGTCACCGCCTGTTTGCTTAACACTAGACCTTTCAGGCGCCGTCAAATGTAACACGGCTTGACAGATTCGGGATTAAACACCAGCGCCAGACAAATCCATACTTTCATAGGAGGCCCCAGTGGGTGCAACAGGCCAGGCAGGATCAGGAGAAGAAAAAGAAAAAGAGAAAAGGGAAGAAGAGAGAGAGACGCAGGCGAAATCTCTGCTCGCTCCAGGAGTTTGTTGCTCCAGCCGGAGCAGAGCCCCCGAGCAGGCGGCTCTCTGCCCGCTCTCCTCCCTGCTCCGTGGGGACGGCGGTCCCCCCCTCCCGCCTCCTCCCGGCCGGGATGCTGCTGGCTGTTTTAACTGGCCAGACCCCCCCTTTTCCCAGTTTATCCCCTCCTCCGGTGCCCTGGGCGAGGCGGGCGCCGGCTGTGCCCGCGGCCTCTCCCGGCGAGCACGCCGGCTAACGCAGCACCTCGCACGGGGACGGTTCGGTCTCCGTGCGCACGGCTGGAAACATTTATTAAAAATAATTAGCAGGGCTTGTCAGCTGATTAGCCTTGCAGCAGCAGCTCAGGAATTCCGGGGCGTGAGGTTTGTTTTTTTTTTTTTTAAAACAAAACTCCGAGTTTATAAAACACTGTCCTGCCTTAGCCGAACAGAAGCTCAAAACAAGGATGTCCGACTGAATTGCGTGATTAATATTTAACAGGGGGTCAGGCTAAATAATCAAATAGTCCCTTCTGGCTTAAAATTATACGTATAATATGTGGAAAACTGATTATACATATAATTACTGCTATATAATAGCAGTCTATAATGTATAATAAGCTGCTTCCCCCCGGCATCCCGGCCGGGGGGAAGCAGTGAGAGCCCACGGGGACACGGGCTGTACCCCAATGCCGGCCGCATCCCGGGCGCGATGAATACACGCCAACACAGGGGTCAGTAACTGAGCCTGCAAAGTCTTTCCTCTAAGGCAAGGTTTGCGAGAGCTCGCAGGAGGTTTATTTCTTTCCGTTGCAATAATGGTTATGGAAGGCAGGCTTGGGCAAGGAGTTCATTACTACAAGGAGATAAGAATCTGATTTGCTATCCCAGGAGAATCTGAGGTGTTTTTAGGAATCAAATGGAATATAAAATATACTTTATCACTAAATGAAACTTTAAGATTTTATAGAAACAAAAGTGTTGGAGTTAGCAGTTCTGCTTCTATCTTATCTCTTTGTCTCACACCCTTCATGGGACTATCAAAAGAAATGATGGGAGTTTTGTTTGGAAACTGCTGAAAAAGGACATACAGCCGTGAATCCCTTTTTGATTTTAAAATAAGAAACATAAGGAAACAGAGTATTCGTTTTGACAGACTGAAAGGAACGTCAAAACAGCAAATCCCGAATTAGTCGTAGAGTCCTAAAAATAAATCAACACGAGCCTCACAGCGTTCCGCCTGCCCCAGCGGCCATCGTCCCTGCCGGCAGCAGCAGCGCCGTCACCCCGTTCGGGGCTCGGGGTGGGGGGGGAACAGTCGACCCGGTCAGCGAGGCCGGCTCCGAGCACGGCTCTGAGCACGGCTCCCTTCGCGGCCGTCCTGGGAGGCGCTTTGCCAGCTCTGCCCCGAATTAAACCGCCACGCCGCTCCTCCGGCGGAGCTGGGAGTAACGCCGCAGCACTTCAGCCAGGCTGTGCCAGTTTTGCCACGTATCTGGATTATTCATGCAAATCCCCCGAATGCTTTTGCAGCGTAAGCAAGGGTCCCAGCGCTGCAGAGCAGCCTGCTCTCGGCTACTTGGCAGCTCTTCCCATGCCTGGTGCTTTCTGTGTTGTAAGAAAACCCCCTTTGGGGGGCAGGAAAAACTCAGCTGTCTTTCATTATTTGCAACCGGCTGCTCACATTTTTGGCTCCGACAGCGGCTGCTGTTATTCGGCTCCGCTTGCGTTGCCCTCCCATCGTTCAGCGCCTTGCTTCGAAGCGGCAGCTCCCCCGGCTTGCTTTGGCACGCGCTGGAGGCGCTCAGATGCTATTTCCAGCCTCCGAGGGGTCCACCCTAAGCCCCTGAGCCAGCAGGTGAAGCAGCCACCAGTTTTCCTTGGGACGGGAGCCCTCCCGACACCTCCACCCCAGCGGCGACACCTCTGCAGAGCCGCGCCGCCCGCAGCCTCCCTGAAATAATTTATCTGGAGCTGTAACAAGTGTGTCCATCCTGGGAGCAAATTGGAGCGATGGCCAGTCTCCGATAGTAATTTCCAGTAATTAAGTGTGAATTAATTGATTTACCGAGTGGTGCACTTACTTTATATATGGTGTTTTTATTAAGTAACTAAGGTTTACCAAGTAATTTCCGAGGCATATTTATTAGCAGTGCTTAAATCTGAGTAAACAAGTTATTTTTAATTGTGGGAATAATTAAAAGTTACCGTGCACTTCTATTCAAGAGAATATCCAGCCAGGGCTGTGGTTTAGGAGGCCTCGTCCCTCCCTGCCGGGCACCCTGGGCTGTGCCACGTCCCGTTTTAGCTTTCCCAGGCGGTGGTGCCTCCTATCCCTGGAAAGTCATCCCCTCGGCTTACCAACGTCACGATAATGAAACGTCCCTAACACCAAGTCCGCACTCGGATTTATTTCCCACCAGGACATCCCTCGGTCAGCGCAAGGACCGTTCCCGTGGCTTATCCCCCTCCACGACGAGCGCCGGCGGCAGCAGCACCGCTGGCAGAGGCGCCGTCCCCCTCCGTCCCCGCTGTGTCACCCGCGCTCCTCCTCACCTCCCCAGCTCGCACAGAACGACTCCGAAGGAATTTTTTCGGGGGGCCTCACGATTAAAAAATTCGCTCCGCAATGCTTTATGCATGCATCTGTTATGCTAAAATAACCACCCTTCCTAACCATGCCCACCTGCTGTCTTTTCCAATTTTAAGTATTTCTAAGTAGCAATCAAATCAGTATAATTTGTTCTTTATCTCAGAAAAACCATTGTGAAAGAAAAATGTGACCATTATGTTACATCAGGGAAAAATACAAGCCCTTTATTTTCAGCCTTCTCTCTATCACGTCTCACAGTCGTCATTATGCCCGCCGTATTTAATATTGCTCAAATGAGCAGAGCTTTCTTTAATCACCGCAACCTTTCTCCCTTCCCCGAGCTCCCCCCTCCCCAAGGCTAAGGCCTTTTTTCTTCCTTTTTTAATTCAGATACATAAATACCCGTATTATGAATGCGCTCAGGGTTTCCAGGAGACAGCTCCGTGGGTTTGTTTCGGGAGCTGGCTGCTATCGGCAGCATTACCATCAGCTGCTATTGTGTGAGGATCGAGGCGCCGGATCCCGGCGAAAGCAGGATGCACCAGACAGAACCACCACCCACTGGCTGCTCCAGAGAGATCAAAATAAAACCCGAGCAAATATTGACTCTGTAATCAATTCCAAGATTAGGATTGACTGATGAAACGCACCCAGGTTGCTGTAAAAACATGCCATTCCGTAGCTTTCAATAAAGCCTGCAGCTTAGAGGTCAATCATAAATTATTACCTTTGCAGCGAGCCTATGAGTAAGGAGGAGAGGGAGTCCGTTACAGTTTAGACTGATATCTCCACGTGCCGAGAGCTGGTTGCGACGCGCGCGTTGGGGCAGGCTTTAGGAAGATGTCTCTTCGATTTAAATAACGGGGCCGGGGAACCTTCTGTCCGTAAAGCCACCACTAACAGGAGGAGCAGAGTGGACGATTTTCAATAATCTGATTTCTTGCACGTTTTTTGGCTCGAGGGATAACCTTGTGCTTATTTCGACTTATTTCAGTCTATTGATTGTTCAAACATCTTCCAGGATCCCCCCAGACGGGCTCTAACCGCCCTGAACCCTGCAAACGCTCCTCTTGGGCAAGGACCGGCAACGCCACGTTGAAACCGAGCCCCGGCTGGATACACGTCCTTCACCTCCTTCGAATTGGAGGTTAGAGGAGCCTCTCTCTCTCCCCCCGGCCCGCTCGCCTTGCTCAGCCAGCTAACTTTGCGCTCAGGTTGCATGAGATAGCTCCTAGGGGGGTGTCGGGGGGCAGCGAAGCTCCCACGCTGGGGTTTGGTGCTCATCTAGAGGGGGACCGCTGCGCCCCATCCCGGTGCGAAGAGGTAGCAGAGTGCCAAGACCCCTCCTCCCGGCCACCACTGCTTGTTCTCGCTGTCCCGCGCCGCCCGGGGGACTTGTTGCCAGGGGAAGGTGACAGCCGGCGTTGCACGTCCCCTTCCCTGCCTCCCCGAGCATCGCCGCAGGCGGGGAACCTGCAAACACGGCGGTGGCCTCTTAGTAACACGTCAGACCCGCGTTATCTCAGCGGACCCTTCCTGAGACACGGCCACAGGGGCCGCGTTGCCATCAGCACGGATGAGATGCTTACAGCATCCCGGCACGAGAGGCCTCCGAGGACTCGGGCCTCGGAGAAACTTGTCCTCCGGCCTAAAGACCTCAGAGCAGCTCTGGTAAGAATATACGCTAAAAATAAATACTGCCCTTTCCTTCCTTTCTCCCTTCCCAAATGCCAGCTGTAAAAATAAGAGCCATTTGCAGGAAAATCCCCCATCACAAAAGCACCTCTCTCTCTCTCACTCTCTCCCAGGAACACAATGTTATCGCCCTTTAAGTGAGCTGTGAGCACGTCTTCAATAGATTAGAAGAACGCCACACAAGGTTCAGATCATTAAACAGTAATCCAGGGCTGGGGGGTCAAGCGTTTCTATTTAACAGCATGCTCCTGTTGCCAGCTCTCTCCCCCGCTGAGAGATCAGCGCAAACTCCGCTTCTGACGGCGGAGATGTTTTCTTCGCGTTTGTCTGGTGGGCCTGCTTCTCCCCGTGCTGCGTACCCCAGCCCTGGGATACGCCGTGCCCCTGGGGGGAGCTGGGGAAAACCCCACCGCTTCCCTTCGCGCGCCTTTAGAAAAATATTTCCTTTGGCTCTGACCGCGAAGGAGGGCATTCCAGCTTCCTCCAGCTTCTGCTCGTTTTGGAGGCAAAGCAGACGCAGGGAGAAACCCGCTCATCCATCCCCAAACCTCACATCGTGGTCGGTCCAAACCCGAGAGACTCTCTTTCACCTAAACAAAACCCCAGCGTCTGAACCCGGACCCGCTCCGGGGGAGCATCGCCTGGTGCAGGGGTTTCCAAACCTCAGGTCAGAGCTGGCGCTCTGCCTCTGCGACTGCCAGGCTCTGAAAGTGACTGATTTTTGCCTGTCTTGACGCTTCAGTGTCCCACCTGAAAAGTGAGGATTATTATACTTTCATCCCCCCCAAAACACCTACTCACAAGAAAACTAAGGCTTAGGCTCCCCATCCTCACTAGGAGGAAAAGGGAGGAAAGGGATCCTGTACCTCCAGCACAGGATCCGGCCCTTAGGCTGCTGAAATTGGTGTGTTTTCTGGCAAATCAAACGGCAGAGCCTCCGAGATTCACGGACCCCAAACAAAGCAGCCAAAGCGCTCGCTCACGGGAGGATCTACCACCACAACCGATGGAAAGGCGAGGGGCTCCCGGGCTTCTCCCGCGCCAGCGTGCAGCACCATCCTCCCCGCGCGCTGCTGTTCTCCAAGGACGCCGTAACGAACAACGGCCAGCCAAGAACAAACCTTTTTCCCCTTTTTCCCCTGCCAACTCAGCTGCGGTTCGTACAAGCAGCAGTTTCTCCCCGAGCAAACGCCTGGGAGCAACCGCGGATCCAGCAGAGCCTGCCTGCCGCCTGAAGCCGCCAGCAAATGCTGCGTTGGCCATATGGAGGCAAACTGTTGATCCACCGTGCCTGGGAGCGTGCCATTGGCAGCAGCCCCTACCCGATGCTACACAACTCTCCCAGCCAAGTCTGCAGCTTTGCATGGCAAAGCGAAAACCCCGAACTCCCCAGTTCCTTCGGCGACCACTTTGTGCTTGGGCTAAGGACGATGCTGACGCAGGGAATCAGGACTGGTTTAACGCCCGAGGTGCCGGAGACCCTCCGTGGCTCGAAGCAAGCCACTTCGTTCCTCTGCATCTCGGCTCACCACCTGCACCATGAGGGTGATAATATTCCCAATCGCCTTTTTAAATTGTAAGCTTTCAGACAGGACGGTCCTCGTGATGCACGTGCACAGAGCGGGGAGGCTCTGACCCGATTTGGGATCCCAGTAAGGCTACCCAAAGAACAATAGCCGTCTTTGAGGTCTCCTCCTCCGCGCGGGACTGGCAGATCGGGAAGTTTTCCGGGCTTGCCTCCACCACCGGCTGCGGGGTGACTCGCCGCGCAACCCGAACCCCGCAGGCTGACCGCGTGCTCTGGACCGAGGGGCTGCCGAGACCGAGCATCCCCCGGCCAGGGCCCACACAGCAACCCGCTTGCTGCTTTGGCTTCCCGTTCCAGCACGCCTTTTGCGCACGCTCTCGCATCCAGCTCAGCCACACTTAGCAGATTCTAGTTTCCATAAATAAAAATTAAACAAACACTTAACGAGCGTCATGCATATTAATACCCTCCAGGTGAAGGTTAGCATGAGCTGTGATTGTGGCAAACCCGCATTTGATTAGATTGACTTGAAAACAGGGGAGATAAACAACCCACAAAAGCCTAAAAATTATAGTAATTTATTCTTTTGACCTCTGCGAGTTTCTCGGTTTTATGCAACTTCAGCCTCCTTCATACAACGGAATTTTGCCCTACTCAGTGCACTTCAAAGAAGCAGGTGCTGGCCCATTAAAACTGGCTCCGTTCCCCTCGCCTCTCGAATCGCTCACCACATGTACGGCACGGCATCTGTATAACAAGTCGGAGCTTTTGACTCAGCCGCCTAATAAAAAGCTCCTTGTGAAAGCGAGAGACTGGTTACGGGTCCCCTCTGCCGAGCCCGCAGCGGGATGTCGAGGCTGTCGGATAAGCAGGAGGCATCGGGGAGGGGAGGACCTGAAGCCTGACGCTCGAGCTGCCTTCTCTCACAAATTACGGCGGGTTTATTTCGAACCGCGGCGCGGCTGGGGAGCCAGCGTGACGAGGCCGGTTCGGGAAGGGGCAGCAGGACTGCCCGCGGCCCGAACAGCCGCATCCGAGCAAGCCCTCTAAGCTGCCGCCTTAGTCAACAGAGAAACACCCATGCCACGTGAAACACCAGATGCCTGCACCGAAACGAGACGACGAGCATCCCGAAAGCATCCTTCTCTCTTCCCTGACGTTAAACAAGTTCAGACATCGGCATCGGACACGCAGACCTCCGAGTCCTACTGACTGGAAACTCTTGGCTCAAGGAGCTTACAGCCCAACGAGGCGCACGAGATGCTTTTTCGATGGGCTGCAGGGGACACAGGCCGAAACAGTGGTTTGGATGGAGGCTGGCTCTCTGTAGAGCCTCTGTAGGTAAGTGCTGTCCATCCGGCATTCACAGCGTAACGGCACTTTCCCCCCCCCATAGGTAGGGGAGAGTCTCTAACAGATCTCTCTACCTTTGCGACAACCTTCCTATAACCCAGCTGGCTCAATTTAAGGGAGCTCGGCCCAAGCCCACATCTGGGGTAGTGCTGATGTTTCACGAGACCACTCACTGGGTGGACAAAGCAGCTCCAAGTTCCCAGCTGAGTTTTTCCCAGCGCAGCAGTCAGTAATTCCCCCTCGCTCGAACCCGAGCCAAAAGGAACGTTCCAGCCGGAGACAGAGAGCCAACAGCTGGTTAATAAACACTAATAAAGGCAACCTGGAAGGGTCTAAGCTGCGGCTGGAAGTTCTCCACGGGGCCCCCGCTCTGCTGCTGCGCAAAGGGTGCAGTCGCTGCAGAAGCGCCAGCGACGCTTTCCAATAGGCGGGCAGTTATTATTCATTCGTTTCCTGTTTGTGGTGACAACGTTAATCACAGCGGTCTCCGGGAGAAGGACGCTAATGAAGATGTGATGCGGGCAGCAGAGTCCGCAGCCATTTCTCAATTCATTAGCATCCTGTCACTCCGAGGGGTGACTGCGGAGACCCGCGTTCCCACCTTTCACCAGAACATGACAGGATAATAAAGCAACGCTATTTTCGGTCCCGGGGAAAAGCCGAACGTGTTCCTTAAGCTCAGCGGTTGGTACAACAAACCCCTAAAACGAAAGACAGAAAGAGGGAACAAAACCCCAGCACCCAAACGAGCAACGACGATGAATCATCTTACATCCCTGCTCGCCCACAGACAGGGTCCAGCAGCCACATTCCTCGGTGCAAAGCGCCGCCGTACCCGCGGCGATGAACAGGTAGTTGTATGGAACGAGCCCGAAAACCTGCATGGGCGTCCCAAGGCAGGACAGATCGGAGGCTGACATCTGGGACAGCTCCTGGCAGCGGCTGATACCCTCGCGCCAGCAGAAAGGCGTCACTCGTCAGCAAAGACAGGGAAAAGAGAACAGGCGGCAACGCGCAACGGGAGAAGCTCGAACCTGCGCAGGGGACTTGCCCAGCGTGGCATTTCAGCGTTTCCCCTATCAGTTATCCTACGTAGTTGGTTACACAGAAAATAATCAGATGCCTTTTTCTAATGGCCGCCTGGCAGGGTGTTCCACATCTCACGAACCTTCCGTGGGACCAGAAGCACCCAACGTTTTCACCTTATCCGTTAAAAAAAAAAAAAACAACTCAAAAACCAACCCAGCAAACCTACAGTAACTACAAATACTGATGCTGCTGGTTCAGTGTTTTATAAAAACGCCGAGTACCTTAATGCAGGCGACACCTCAGCCACGCAGGTCGCGCGCATTAACAGCGCTCTGAAGGTCCGGGCCACCCTGCACCCACCAGATAAAGGCGAACGTCTCCTAAGGTAGGTGCTCCACATCACGCCCGGCGAACACCACCTCCTCAGCGGGGCAGATTTATTCCAGCAGCTCGACATAATAAATGAGCCCACTTCGCTGCCGAAACCAGAGCGGGCAATAACGCCACATTCTCCGAGAAGATGGAGTACGCCATAAGCGGCTTTTAGGTTAGGAAATACAGCCCTCTGAACCATCTCATGGGCTCCCGAGTTCATGTGATAATAGATAAGCCAGTGTTTTTTTTAACATAACTGCAAGCATCCTGCTTCGCCGTGTTCAGGTTTCTATACTATTTCTATCACCGTGACACCTAAACCCAACTTCTGTGTTCTGATCAGATGCCATATGTTACTAGCAAACATTCAGATGAGCCGCGAAGCTCGTGCAAGTATTCACTAAATCTGCGGAGACACAGTTTTTGCTGATCTCCGTTCTCTTGACAGCGGTTTCGTCATCCGACCGGGAAATAACAGCAGCGCGGTATGAGCCGTCGCAGGCTCCAAAACCGCGGGCAGCAAACAGCTGGCACAAACGCTTTGTAAAATATACCCCATCCACCCGCAAAAGCGTCTGTCCGACCGGTTTGGGATAGACCTATAAAACAAGCAAACAGATGCGTTTGCAGACATTGGGAAGGAGCAGCCTGATGCTCAGTCTGGGGCTCGTTTTCACCTGGCTCTGTGACCCTCGGCAGGCAGGGAGGGGAATAAGCCATTTCTCCCTCGCCGCGGCAGAGCAAAGGCGCTCACCCTCCTCAAACGGGATTTTTCGGAGGCCCCGAGGGGCTGCTGCAATCGGGGAGAGAACCGAAAGCCCCCTTTGCATGACGGGGGCCCTTGGAAAGCAGGCCAAGCCTGCTGGAGCAGTAACGCAGGTCGGTGGGGACCCATGCGTCCGCAAACTAGAGCGTTCCGGTTAGGAAAACTAAATTACACTTTTGGAAGGTGGAACGATGTGCCCGAGTTCAAACAGCGGCATCTGCTTTTTGCGAGACGCTCACAAGCGGTAGGTTTGGCAAGATGCCGGTGCGACAAAGCAGCCGGGGGGTCCCCGGCCGGGGCAGCTTCCCGTGTCCAAAAGAAACCCCGTCGCCTCCTTCCCTACTAACAGTTGAAAGGGCTCCAGCAAAACGTGCTCAATGATAAGGGCCCCCCGGCACAGGCGCCAGCCCTGCGGCGGAGCGGGACGGGCAAGTGTTGGCAGCCTCCGGAAAGCACCGCGCGCTGCTCCCGGAGACCCCGCGCTCCTCTTATTAAATCTCACTCCCTCTCCCTCGGATACCGCCTCGCTCCCCTTCCAGCCTCAGCTGCAGCACAATGTAATTTGAGCTGTGAAAATGCAGTCAGCACATCTAGCTGCTGCTGCCTGAACCGTCCCCGATTTTGTCAGCTCTCCGTGGCTGACAGCGTTTCCTGATGTTAAATAGGTTTCGCGGATGAGTGGGGGCAAGCTATCAGGGTAAAGAATCACCAAAGGGAGAGGAAGACAGAGCGAGATGCGGAGGAGGCGAGAAAGCAAGCAGGAAAGCAGGAGCGCATCCAAAAGCCAGCCCGTCTCGAAGGCGCGGCTGTGCCGAGACCCGCACGGAGACCCCATCCCCGCACACCAGCGCCTGCTCTCCCAGCACGTGCGGAGCCGCCCGACAAGGAGAGCGGCACGGGAAGAAGCCTCCTTGAAAAGCTTACGAGAAAAACGCCTCTCCTCTCCTCCCAGAGGGTCTGACCACCCTCACGGCGGGCACGGGGGGGACCTTCCCCTTCTGTGCAGCAGGGTCCTTTCCGGCCCCGAAGCAGGAGAGCGATGCAGCCGAGAGCCGAAGCCCCAGGCAGGACAAGGGCTGCTGGGGGAACGGCTTGCTTTTTTCCCCCCCACGTTTGGGAGTCCGAGCCTGCTGCTGGAGTAACGCTGCACTCAGCCTAGCAAATCGCGGCAGCTCTTCCACCTTTATTTTTTCCCCTCTTAAATCTAAGGGGGGAAAAAAATACACCGACTGTATTTGATAAGAGCTACTTCCCCCGAGAGGGCTGCGGGGAAACGCGCTCTCACGAACGAGCAAACAGAACTCCCCTTCCTTGTTTATCTTCCTCATATTTTAAGCAAGGGAAAAATGGAGCAATATTTGGCCCAATTCGCCGTGCCTGTCAAAACCCAACACTCCATGAATATGTAATTGTGCCTATCTATCACCTGCTGGTGTTTTGGGTTTCCAGGAGTCAGGGAATCATTGCTAATTTCTTCAGGGAGCTCAGCAATAAGCAGGAGGTAAAGCTTCACCTTCCTTGATACTACTGCCCCAAGGATCCAGACTGCTCTCAAGAAGCTGGGAGCTCTGTGGACCTGGGATGCGGGAAGAAATTCAGTTTCAGCGAGTAAAATAAAACGGACCTTTTTGTTCTGCTTTCCTCCAGCGTTTCGGGTAGCAGTTATCTGAACCGTGACCAAAAGGGTTTTGAGCCTCCGCAGGGGTTTCTGGCAGAGTTTTCGGGTGACCAGCTGTGTTTCCAGCTGGGCAGCACCGTCAGTGCCGTCTCCGTGGCACAGATGGGGAAACTGAGTCATTGCCTTTCTTCCTTGTGTCTCTGGAGACCTCACCTGGGAGGTACTCCTGAGCAGACGTCATGGAAGGAAGATGCTCTTACTCCTCTGCATCCTCTAGCACGCACAGGGAGCCTCCCGTGTCCATCACTGTACCCCCTGCGTCGGGCTGCATCACGCAGAGAGGGATGAAAGGAAGGAGAAGTTCAGCGCACGCTCTCACAAAATGGAACTCTCCTGCTCTGGTGCACATTCCTCTTGAAAACACTCAAAAAGAGAAAAGCCTCACGTGCCCCATCCTCCTCCTGCTAGGCAAACCCCTACAAAGGCACGGGTTCTTTTCCACATACTGTTTTTTTTTTTTTTTTTTTTAAAAGACCACACATTTACATTTAATTAAAAGTATCTACATAGGAATGAGATTAATTAATTCTCCTTCTACCCAAGAGCCCTCTCATTGTGTTCACTTAAATAAGGTTTATAAAATGTTGTCTCTCCGCCGTATCTGGGGTAGTTGTCTCCAGACAACACTTGGACCGTTATTCCAGCTCGTGCTACACCACCCCGGTTCTCTTGAAAGGAAATTAAGTGCGCAGGGCCAGCCCCCGCTCCGCTTTGGAGGATGTTAAGAATAAAGCTTAGGAGACATGTGGGCATCTCCGATCTTCTGGAGAGGATCTGCTCAGCCTACCAACAGCCCGTATGGTCTGGGACGCCGACAGCCTCCGCTCAACACACCCGTCCTCACGTGCTCAACTCGGCATCAGCACAACCAGAGGATGCTGCGCACGTGAAGTTCTGCAAGGTGCTGAAGACGAGGACCCGAAATGCAAGGAGGGAGCTGCAAAAGGCTCCAAAGCCTGGCTGGAAGCACAGCAGAGGAGATGCAGCAGCCGGGAGAGGACGGCGCTGCCCCACACTGCGAGCGACGAGGATCAACGAGAAGCGCTCTGAGAAAGCGCTGCGGAGGCAGCCTGCACAGCATCGCTGCCTCTACCCGCCGCCCAGCACCATCAACCCCGACTCCAGCTTCTACGCGCTACGCAAATCAGTAAAGCAACAGCCTGTGAAACGCTGCTTTCCAACCTGCCATTTTTCCAAGACACCTGCCCATTTCTCCACGCAGGTCAAGCACAAAGACGGTGAAGGGTGACAGCTGACAGGAGAACTCGGCGTTTAACCCTCCAAAATAAAAGGAAGGGAACAAAGCGGACGAACAAGCTCTCCACCTTGGGAGAGGGAGCATGCGGAGAGGCGACCTCCAGCAACACTGCAAGAACGGACCCGGCTATTACGCACAAAGAGTGACACAAGGCGTGCTCCAGCCCCTGCTCTTCTCTGCATCCAAATTTCACCTGATGCAGAGGAAGAGTCTTCCTTCTAATTCAATGTCAGGTGGAGACGGCAGCACACTGTGCTCCTGAGGGAGCCTTGCTTCCAGTGGAAACCAAAGCAGAAGCAAAGCTATTTGCATGAGTGCCGGGAAGCTGTAGGGACAACCCCCGGGAGCACCGGGCTCCTGGCCTTGCTTCACCATTCCTGGCAGGTCCGGCAGCCCCGGGACCAGCCCGGTTCAGCTGCCTCTGCCGGGCACTGCAGGCAGGAGCATGTGAACCTGGCAGAGCCGAGCACCCTCTCCGGCAGCTGGGCCTCTCGGAGCCGTTCCCAGCAGAGTCGCTGACGGGCCGCAGAGCCCACAAGAGACCAGAGCAACGTGTGGGCTCCGTCCCCTCGGGGGTCGGTAATCACAGCAAAAGCTCAGAAAGAAATATACTGCAAACGGCGCAGCAGGGCTACCTTCAGCTCTCCTGCCTTTAGGCAGCGGCACTGAGCCACCGGTGTGAGCTACGCTATTGTTTATACCGAGTCTGAAACAATGCGGAAACCGCAGCACCGCATTACCCCGTGCTCCGCTTTGGGCGCATGGGGAACCGCAGGAGAACACGGGAAGAGTGAGGAGGGCGTTACGGTGCCGCCTGCACTGCCAGGCAGGGAGAGGGGCTTGGACCCCACCAGGTCCAACCTCTTTATTTCCCTTTTCCCTACCTGCGTCAAAAATGGGGAGCCAGACGCTGTCGGCCGAAGGAAAGGGGCTAGTGACAGCACTGGCTGTTAGCAGGGATGCTCAGCGATACGCATTTTGGTAGGGAGATGGAAACGCAACTACTTTTCAGAGGCACAAAAACCACAACAGGTCTGTAATAAACTCGACCATAAAGATGCAAGCTGGAGCACCTACAACACCCTCTCGGCGCTTATATTTCGTTTCCTGCGATGCCCAAATAAATACCTTCTGCGGGACACGACTCCCGCTCCTCCAGGCACTGCTGTGCTCCGGGCTCTCCAGATCCTCCTTTCCCTTCCCGGGCACACAGCTGGGTGCAGCAGCAGCACCCGGGCCGTTTGTACACTGGAAGCACGACCGGAATAGTTACCGGTGAAGAAAACAGCGATAGCATCCCACGCCATCTGATGGGTATGCACACGGTGTCTCTCTCCCGCTCCTTTCTTTTACCTGCCTTTGCCACCCGGCTGCATGGCGTGCTTCGGAGAAGATGCTCTGTGCCGGCGGGCAGGCATGGCACGGTGCCCCAGCCGCCCCCCAGGCACAGCCGCGCTGCCGGACTGCCCGTGACCTTATTGGGGAGCCCTGCTCTTTCCTTCCCGGACAAACAGACGGCTCCCCAAGGCCGTAATATAATACCCGTTTTAAAACAACGCATTTGCATCCCGCTTTCCAGAGGCAGTTCACGTTTCACCTGCATACCCTATGATAAATCCTTATCGGGAGTGCCCGTGGCAAGTCTGCGGTGACTTTGTTCGTTCGTATTAGCTCTGCGCAGATTAGCTCTTTGCAGCACTTAGCCAGTTTATACAGATTTCTGATAAACGTTTTGACATATTTTCCTGACTTTAGGGGGGGGGGGGGGAGGAGCGAGGGGCAGAGGGGGAGAAGAAAAAGAGAGTCTTTCCCTGCCCACGCTTCAGATAGATAGTGCTTTAGACATGAAATACTCGTTGCCTTTCAACCATGTAGGGTCTAAAAAAAAAAACCAGTAAGCACCTCTGTATCCCCAAATAATATGTCATCATTCCTTCCACCTCCCCACTCCGGCAGCAGCTCCTGGGTCTTGCTTCCCTCGTGCACCATCCCCGAGCCGCCCGCCCAGGAGAAGGCAGGAATCCTCTGAAGGATGCTCCTCCACCTGCTTCTTCCTCTGCACCTCAGGAAGGACTAAAGGCTGCACGGGGGATTTTTGAAACAGATTTGGGATGCCTAGGTAGCACTTATCTCCTCCTGATTTATGTCTCTGCAGTGTATATAGTAAATTCAGTGGATCACCTTTACCTTTGGCACTGTCTCTCCCCTGTAACAGTAATCTTTTATTCATCTCAGTTCCGAGCGAAGACTTCCTAGATAGATAGTAAAGATGACAATGAGAGCAGCGGGTATTTTGCCTTTCAGTCAGGCATTGGGACTTTTGAAGCTCCAAACCTTTTTCGGAAGCCCTGCGTACCACCCGCAGTCTCCCACCTGCGCAGGACCCCGATGCCGGACTCGGACTGGCAGAGGTTGTGGCTGCATCGATAACGATGCAGGTGTCTGAGTTTCAGCTTCTGCGATACCTTAATCCCTCCCTGGGAGAAACAGGGTTATGCAAACAGAGGAGCGCGCCAGCCTGGCCCGAGCCACAGACCGCAATCCTCCCGCCCTCCCCAGACACTCTGGCCGGGGATGGAAATTTCCAGCGCCCCTTTCATGCAACCGTTTACTCTCTGCCAGATTTATCTTCCTGCTATTAGCCTTCAGCGCTCTGATTTGTTTGCCTGTCATTTGGACAAATGTTGATGGGCAGAAACAAGCAGGGCTTTCTTTTTTCCCTCCCTCCCCTTTTCTTTTTTTCTTCCCCCTCCACACTATCCAGCGCCAGCGAGAACATCAAGGGGAAAGGATGAACAACTGACCCATAAAATAAATACAAGGCTTACAGTTTCTGATAAAGATTAAGTATTGTAGGAGTCATGACTAGATAAAAGCTAGTGGAAGGAAAAGCCTTAGACCTCGATAGAGCATTAAAAAAAAAACAAACCAGCATATATATATATACACACACACACAGACGCGCAAGAAGATGTCTTGCAAGTTTTATGGAGAGTTTGATAACGCGTTTTGCTCCAAGCAGACTCGCCTCACAAGTGCATCTCAGGGATGGCCCTGAGAAGCCTCAGGAAAACCAGTGAGAAGCTGAAGACTAACATGGCATTATCCTGCACTGGGAGGTGGCAGCTTCTGCCCCTGCAGCTGCACCCCAGAGACCACCCCCAGCTCTGCTCCAGCAGCCTTCCCTGCACCCCACAGGGGTGGGAGCACAGCGGCCCCCAGGGCCAGGGTCCCCGCTTTGCTCACCTACGTACAGCCAAAGAGACAACCCTTGGAAGGGGGGAGAACAGCGCTGTTCTCTCGCTCTGTCCCCACGTGCTAGAAGCGGCTCGAGCCAGCCAGTAGCTCCGCAGGAGAGAAGCACGTCGCCAAGGCTGGAGCGAACACGTACGGCTGCCCAGCAGTTCCGAGCAAGCCTCACATACACCGGGGCAAGAGGAGAGCGCTTCTCCCGTTTGACCAGAAAAGCGTGCACAGAACGTACCAGAAAAAATTGCCTAAAATATTCTTCTCTTAACCCCAGGACAGACTTCTGGTTTAGAAGCAGCGTTGTCCCACGCTCTGCTCTGCAGCCTGCCCAGAGCTGCGGCTGCAGGCGGGCAATGGCCCATGGTGGGGAATCGGAGGCTCCAGAGACAACGCACCAGCTAAAACAGCTTAAAGGAGGCAGCGAACTGTTCCCATCAGGCAGAGTCACGAGATGGCCTCCACTGCAGAGGTGCCCGTACACAAATACTCCTAGTTTACACATGGTACAAACAGGCTGAGGTAGACGGTGTGAATGCATTTGCTACCGTGGTGCTAGGTTCACAACAACTCCTCCAGACCTCAAGGGCTTTCGATGGGCATGCTTTGCATGATCTGCTTTCAACCCTGCTAGTCCCAACAGGGGAAGCTACTGGCCCGACTGATAAAAACATAAGGAGTTTCCACTGAACGTGCGAAGGGTCGAACGTCCTCAGCAATTCCTGCTCCCCGCTCCTCGTTTCCCCTCGCATCACTGCACAACTCTCTGCTAAAGCGCTCCAGCGACCCAGCTGTCGAATTCGGCGCTTGCCAGGCTACGGCAGATTTAATTTCCCTCCCGTTACTTGCTGGTTTTCCAAATTACGTAGGTCCCAGGTTTGCTTTTATACATATACCCAGGCAAGCAACACACCATCCCCCGCCGCAACACAGCCACGTGCAAACACAATACCCAAACGACTGCAGGTACCTGATAAACGGGGGGGGCCTCTCCCCCCCGGCTTCACACCCCCCCCGGCCATACCTGCCCCCCCCCCCCCCGAGAAGGACCCCCTCCAGGCGCACCCAAACCCCCCCCCTTACCTGCAGAGCCCCATCCCCGCGTCCCCCCGCAGGCTGCCGGTTCCCGGGGCGGGGCTGGGCACTAAGTACCCGCAGGTGCGGGCGGGAAGCGGCCCCAGCTGGGCAGGGGCAGGGCAGGGCAGGGCAGGCAGGAGGGAGGGCAGGCAGGCAGGCAGGGGACGGCTCCCGCATCCCCCCGGCAGCGCCCACGCCGTCGCCTTGGCTAACGCCGGTGGGGCGATGGTGGAGAGGCGGTTCCCAGGCCGGGGAAGGCTGGGAGCGCTTGCTGCCCCCCCGGGAACTGCCGTGCATCCCGTGTGAAAGCCCGTTTTCCTCCCCTGGCACCAATCCTGCCGGTTTGCCTTAAGCGTGCGCGGTTTCCCGGGCGGGAAGGAGAGCTACGGGCACTGGGGCTGGGAGAGAAGCAGCCCGTTCGCCCGCGCTGTGCAGAAAACCACCTGCCTGCCCCGCTAACCACTGCAGACCCAGCGCTGCCCGCCTGCAAAGCAGCAAGGCACGTCGCTGATGGCCCTGACCCGGGCTTTGCAGGCTGGCGGGCCCAGCCTTACAGTGCCATCGCAGCAGCAGCAGCGGCATTAAAAGCTGCGTTCCTGCGGTGGGACTACGCCTCTCCACGATCCCCATTTCTAATCGCTGCACAGCTCACACCGTCGACGGAAGAGCACCAGCTCCATCTCTGTTGAGTTCTAAGTACCCCGATTTTTAACGCTCACAGGGCAAGCCCAAGGAGCCCGTAGCCCTGGAAAGGTCAGCGTGAGACTGAGCACTCGCAGACAAACCCCTGAAGTTTTGTCAAGCCTTGCTCGAAAGCGGCCTGCTCGTGGCGTGAGCCAAACAGGTCGGCTCCCGGGGCACAGAGGTGCTTACTGGGACAGCGATGCTGGCAAGCCCCTGCCCCTCAGCTGGTCCCTCTCCCCAAAGCATCAGATGCGCTCCGGACTCTCCATCCGAGCAGACAAGCAATCGGGCAAACACGAGCCAGAAAGTTAAAAGCGGCGGCACAGAGAGAATTGGAGCTGTGCTCGGCAGCAAATTAGACATTTAAAAAACTGAGGAGAGTGACTGGTGAAGATTAAATGCATTATAGATTTGCTGGAGGAGAGGCGAGCGAAGGAAAAGGTAGATCATTGACACCCCTCAGGCAACAGGGTGAAGATTTGTTTACGTACTGGTGTGTAATCAAGTAGGAATGAATGCAAGACACGGGGCCTTAATTTTTCATTTGCAATCAAGGCCACGTACACCTTTTCTTAGTCACAGAAAAACACTGCCATTCTCCTTGTTCCTGCTCAACAGCAGCGTTACCCGGAGAAGGGAAAATTATCCAGACGTAATCAGGCTGATTACAGACAGGGAGCGGCCGGGGAAGGAAAGCTCCTGGGGCTGCAGGCAAGGGCTGCCTGACCGGCGGGTGCAGGCAGGAGCCTGGCTCCTTGGCAGGTCCAGGTCACCATCAGAGCGACGCTCCGGGCACCGTGTCGTCCCCCCCCGCCCCGGCTGGGAGCAAGTAACCTGTGGCGGGTCACACGGGAGCTGTTTCGGGACCACCACCAGCTTCACGCCCTGCCCCTGGGCGTTGGGCTGGAGCATGGGGATGGATGAGGTCCCTGGGATGCTGTGCCCGGGCTGGAGCTCGCTCCTGCTTTAAAAGGCTGTTTTCCAATGCTGGGGGGAAAAAAAAAATTCATCCCCAATTGTGTGAAGTCTCACCCTTGACTTGTGGCTCCGCCGGACTCGCTGAAAGGACTCTAGAAAGAGGTGTTGACGCCAGGGTCCGGTGCGGGAAGCGTGGAAGAGCCTGCAAAACGTGAACGCCCGGGGCACGGCATGCATAAGGGGCACGTCTGCAGAAGCAGGACGACGTCGGAGGCAGGCTTTGCCCCAGTGAGGGGGACACTGGGCAGCACCTCCCGTCCTGGCGAGAGGCAAAGGGACCAGGCACTTGCCTGGGAAGAGAAACAGGAAAGCTGACCATGGGCATAGAAATCCAGCGGAGAGGAGAGGGGAACAGAGAGGGGGTGCAAAGGAGCAGAGGAAGGAAAGGACGCGGAGAGTCACAGGCTGGAGATTACCTTCTCCCTCTTATTGAAATTCCTGTGCAGCTGCCATTTTGACGCGCAGACGGGAGCGGTGCTCAGAAGCAGCGAGGTGCCAGCCCCGAGGGAGGCTGGAGAGTGGAGTACAGAGGAGAGAGAAGGGCATGTGATCAAATATTCCCTTTACTCCTAGCAGCCTTCATATCTCCCGCTGGCTCGTTTCATGCCTGCTCCGGTGGGCGAGGTGACGCCGGCGCTGCTCGCCCTGCTTGTCGCAGCAAGGAGGCAGAGGCAAGGGCTCCCGGGGGAGGGAGAGGGGAGACCAGACACGGGGGAGCTCGGCTGATGGGTGCTGAACCCAGGGCGTCCAAGCGGAAGGCTCTCTACCCCGCATACAAACTGTCAACGACCGGGCGTCAACGTCCAAGGCTGCACAGGTGGCATTACAGAGAACCAAAGGCAGCGAGGGAATCCCACTTTTGCGTGGTCTGTTGGGAAAGGGGAAGGAATCCCACTCACCCCAAAGGATGCTGAGAGCAAGCATGTGGGGACGTGGGGGAGATGCGAAGGAGAGCACTGTTACTGTCGGGACACGAAGCACATCTCTGTTTAAGCCACTCGGAGGGAAACAGGATTTCCAGACAGCAGTCGAGGTCAAACGGAGCGTTGGAAACCGCCGGCAGGTCTTTAAAACAGTCCCTGCTCTTCCCCAGCACTTTGCGCCTGAGGATCTTTTTAAACACCGGGGACTCCTTCCCCCTTTGTACTCCGAGGTGGAGAAAACGTTCCGTACCTCGCAGGGAGCGGAACGGAAGCAGAAAAGAAAGACTCCAGCCCAGCAAAGTGCTGAAGGGCACGGAGAGTCTCTGCGACTGCCGAGCTATTTCAGCGGGAGCGGGGGCTCGCCTCCTCTCCGGGGCCAGGGCACGGGACGGCCTCAAGCAGCTCTGCAAAGGCATTAGCTGGGAGTGAAAGGGGGGAAGGCAGAAGCGGGTCTGGCTTGCAGCGCGGCCCTAGGACAGGAACGGAACCTCGTGGGGCTGCCCAACAGCCTCGCTCGTCTGAAGGGGCTCAGTTCCCTTTTCATCCGGAGGTCAGCGTTTCCCCCAGACTACGCTCAGGCTGCCAAGCGCCCGCAGATCCTGCCTGCCTTTGATTTTCCTCCACCACTGGCCGAGGAACCGCTGAACTGCATCTATCCGCATCCGTGTTCTGCATCCCTATTCTATCTATATTCTTTATTTCCATTCTACCGACATTACTCTAGGCCTATTACTTACAGTACTGCTGCTCTCCTGCCGAACAGGATAAGCAGCTGGAGTGGGAGAACACAGGCTGCGGGGTAGATAGGCAGAGACACGTGGGTTAAAACCGGTATTAGTTTAGCTAGGCCTTGAAGAGCTCTGCAGTCAGCACCTGCACATCTGTACAAGGCGCTGACAAGTTCTTCAGAGCAGAGGGAGGGAGGCCGTCGGTCTGGCCGCGTCCAGGAAATTAGGTGAGAGCAAAGTGGCCCAAAGGAGGGGAGAGGACAAGGCAGGAGGGGCGAGGAAGGAGCAGACCTTGCACGGGACGGGGAGACATCCTAACCGGACTGAGCACGGGGTCCGTCTGCTCAGCACCCCACTGGCAGCAGATGTGCCGTAGGAGCAGGGCTGGCGATGGTCCCCATCTCAGCCTCCCCGAGGGGTTTCTCTCTAGGAGAGGGATTGCTGCGCTCTCATCTTGCTTCTTGTGGTTTCTGCAAGTTCTAGCAGTGAAGCTGGCCCCCACCCCGGGTATAAATAGTTCCACCTGCCTGTCTGCCGGGGCAGCTGTGCTGACTTTATACCAGCCAAGCATCGGGCTGTCCAAACTCGAAGCAATCGCCCCCCTCTGCTTGCAGCCCTCCCTGGCTGAGCTGTTCCTGGCCTCCCCTGCTTCCCACGTTGTGGGCACTCGGAAGGCTTTGCCGGAGAGGCAGGCACTGACGGCACGGCTCTCCGGGCAGCGGGGCGGCTCTCCGGGCAGCGGGGCAGCCCCCCGCGCCTCCTCCGTAGGCTGTGCAGCAGCCGAAAACTGGCTGGGATTTCTCCAGAGGCTGGGGGAGCTGTATTACTGCTTAGAGGGGCCACTGCCGTAATCGATTAAGCACCAGCCATGCTTACCCCTGCCGCGCCAACACAGAGACAGCCGATCGATGCCAGCCCTGCCTCCTGCCTCCGCAGCGGCTCGCCGTAGCAGGGGAGGGCTCGGGGGGAGGCTGGGGCTGCTGTCTGCTGGCAGCAGAGCTCGCCTTCCCTGCCTTCATTTAGTTACTTAACTAAAGTTTGTTTATTTCACTAAAGTTTGCCAAGGAGCTTCTGCAGTTTGCAAGACAGCGGCACGGCACGCAGAGCTTTGCCCACCTGCGGAATCACCTTCCCTGTACTTTCCCCTACAAGCATCAGTTAAAAGCCTACCGCCCTGCTGACTCTATGTTCACATTTTGCAGGAAGGACCTCCGACGTGCAGCGGGGAACGTCTCCACGGCTGCCTTTTGAAACAGGACGAGGCTGGTTTAAACTTTTATTGGCCGTTAGACCGAAATTATTTTCTCGGTTGTACTAATTCAGATGTTGAAACGTTAGCCCGAGTGTTGCTTTTTAGATGGAATTTGTTTTTTCGCTTCACTGAAATTGTACATCCAGATAAAGCAGTGTTCATTTAAACTCGGAAGAGGGTAATGCCTGCGAGGGAGGTAATCTGCTGCAAACGGTCGGCAAACTGGAACCACCGGAGTTATATGGCCTTGCTCAGTGCAGAGGGCTGAGTCGCCCTGCCCAGGCTCGCAGGACTCGAGCAAAGCTCATTCCAACTCGCGTGCCGTAAATATCGCGTACGCGCCGTATTCGCAGCACGCTGCTCACCGTGAAGTTATTTGGCACTCGCTTGCGAGAGCCAACACGCGGCCCGGAGGCGTAAAGGAACAGCAGCTCTGGGCCTTGCGGAGCGGGGCTGCTGCTGCGCGGGGACAGGCTGCCGGCATCGCCTCCCATCGCCGCTTCCCTCCGAGCCGGGGAGGGGGAGGACGGGGAGGGGGAGCGCGTCCTCCCCGCCCGATCGATGCCGCGTGGAGCAGATATTATCCCAGGCGGCACGCCACCAGCCGCTGCCTAGAAAATGGGATTGGATCTTCAGAAAAAGCTATTAGCCCGTTGTCAGGACCCTCTGATGAGAACTGACTGGCCGGCGCGGATCGATGCTGCCAGTCACACGGTCGCGCCTCGCCCCAGCTCCCCGCTGCTTTTTTCCACAGCGCGTGTATTTCCAGCACCGAGCTCAGAACTCGGGTACATTTTACCTGGTGGAAGTTAAAGCGTCATCCATCACTAATTACTTTCCGTGGCGTAAGCGTTCGGAGCCTTGACTTTTAGCAACGTCAACCTGGCAGAAAAGGCGGTAATAACGCAAGTCAGAATCGTTTACTGAGTTAAAATAATTCCTCCCTGTATTTGGTTAATAAAAAACCAAACGAACTGTATTACTTACCTAACAAAATAATTGTGCAATCAGGACCAAATGACTTATGCGACTCGTGAAAATGTGAAGTTCAGGGCGAACGCTACGTTCTTATTTTAGGCAATGATCATTTTGTTCAATTCCATAAAATCGAGAAACGCCCTCAGGTCCTTTTAATGGAAAAGGCTCAACAGCTGGGCTCTCCGCATAGCCAAGGGCTGGATTTGGGGCTCGGACGCTCGTGTTCAGCTGCCGGTTACTGCCTGGCAGCCCTGGGGGGTTTTGGGAAGTAATCCTGAAAGATTGGGACCGCTGATAGGATAAATTACAGACTTTGGTTCTTTAATTTCTGAGAACCACCGAGGCCATAGGAAGCTCGTTAGAAGCCGAGACCTGCTCAGATGCGCGACGGCAAAGCCTGTTCGGCTGGCAAGCTCTACGTGGCAGAGGACGGAAGATACCAGGTGCACGATCCGGGACACGAGGGGAATCGCTGCAACTTCTGAAGCCCTAGCAAATGAACTGAAGGAGGTTTCCGAGCAGATTTAGGTCTCTGCATGGCCCCAAACGGCCGGACGAACGGCTAATGCAATCGCTTGCCGTGTAACTGTAGGGTCAGATGCGGGATGCTGGCAGAAGTCTGCCTGAGTCGCCCGAGAGGAAGGGTTAAGCTCCGGTTGTCCGCGCAGACCTCCTCCTTCCCGGGGACGTGACGACGTAGAAATAAGGGCCTTTTGAAGCTGCAGCTAAGTACATCTGTGATCTTTGCAAGCAGCACTCCCTCTTTGGGCTTCTTTCCCAAACAGATGGATACTGCGGCATGAAATCGCCAAGATTAAAGGCATCAGCGGTTTAATACAGACCACTGGGGAAACGGCCGGGCCGTTCGAGGACGGGGATCCAAAGCCTTGGCAAAGGCCCCGCTCGGCACTCACAGAAGGCAAACAGCCCGAGAGCAAAGCAACCGCGCTGCCTTCGCAGCACAGGGGCGCTGGCAAACCCACAGATAACGGGGAACGGCCCAATTCGGGGCTGGGAGGGGCGAGCCCCACACGGCCATAAAGAAATCATGAGCCCTCCGACGCGCGGCTGATTTGTTCTCACGAAAGCCGCGGCTGGCAGCAGTTTCACCGAGCCACGTTCACAACTGGATTCTTAATGGGCTATTAATGCTCAATCGCACTTTTACCGGTTTTACTCTGGAAACGGAGAAGCGGCCATAACCAAAGGCTCTCTGTCCTCCCCCCAGCTCCTGCCGCAGCCGCGCTCTGCTCTCGCAGGCTTGGCTTTGCCACAGCGCTCGGCAGATCGCCTCTGAGCATACTAAATTATTGAAAATTACTGCAACCGAGCAGCAGCAGGATTGTGTTTAAGGAAAGACCACAAGCATTAATCCCGGCTCAAAGCCCTCGGGGAGGAGTGCCGACCGGAGCAACCGACCCGTCACATTAGGAATTACGAAGAACCTCGCCCCATTGCAACACGTAGAGAGGATACTCAAGGCATCTCATGGCAAAACAAGTGCAGAATAAATCAGGTTGCGGTATTCACGGAGTACTCACCCGCTGTGTTAGCTGTATGTGCGTCGCCTAGGTTAAGAGACGCGGGCCGGCTGTACCTACCACAGCCTGGAGACGCTCCGCACGCTCTGCGGTGACAAGCGGTGGGGACCAGCCTTTTCCCACAACGCGGCTCCGAATCCGTGAGGTCCCGGGCAGATGTGAGGACGCGGCGTTAACACCTCAGCTGCTTCACCTCTCCGCCGAGCGAGAACGTCCTGGCAGCCCCAGCCCGGGACCTGCACGTCTGCCACCCACGAGGGACCGCGTGTGGGGCACGATGCCACCCCTGTTCCCAGGCAAAATACGTCAGACGCCACTGTCGAACGCGGCTAAACAATAATCTGAAGAAGAATCTCAACATCATTCTATCCGAGCTGTGCCACGTGGACGTGCCGCTACCTGAATTACCATACCCATAAAGGGTTCAGGGAAAGGGGAACGAGGACCGGGTGGGACAGAAATTCAACTGCCTATCTAAGGCCGTAACCTTGCTGTTGACGCCACGAGCGTGTGACGCAATTAGCTCTGGCTCGAAGAGGAAAACAGCCTCACGAGCCGGCAGCAGGGACCTGTGGTTTTAAAGTCGCTTCTGCACTGAAATAATGAAGAAGTAGCCATCTTAACTATGAGAGAACATGTGCTCGTACCCATTTCGTCTAAGAAAAAGAATAGCTGCTTTTTCTGGTTTGCCGGGTTTTTTCCTCAGTGTCATGATTTCTCTAAGAAAAACGGTGTTTCTCAGATGACTGTGTTCAAACGCACCAAGCGCTCGAGAGAGACGAACGCCGGCCTTCGAGCAGCGGCAGCAGCAGCCGCCGCCGCCTTCGGCACGCGAGCCCGGACACGTGCAGCTCCTCGCAGTACGGCACAGTTCATTTACGCACGGTCGTTACGGCAGCGTATCTCTCGGTAGCATCTCCTCGGCAGAAAGCAATGGTTTTTCTCCTCCTCCCTTGTCCAAAACACAGAAGATTGATGCTTCTAATTTCAGCGCTGCAGCTGCCTCATAGCCTGGTTTCAGGAGATGCAGCTAAGGGAAACGTTGGAGGAGGAAGGAACGCCGGCTTCGTCAACGGCTACGCTGAGCAGCGGCGAAACGGATTCTTCGTGGCAGCACTTCTCACTGGGCTTTGGTGTTTCGAGGTGAACAGACATCACACGTTGCGATTCCGAAACCCTGAGCCTTTTAAAGGGAGACGCGAGAAAATCTGGCAACAAGCAGAACCGAACTGGAGGTAGGAATGGGGTGAAGGAGGTCACGTATTTCAACACTCACCTACCGTTACAGGCTTTAAATATTTGCCGGCTGTGAAAAGCTTGTGTACCGGGCTGCCCCCACAGCGGCCTGGGAAGACTGAAATATCAGTTACAGATCAATTTTCTCCTTAAATAAACACCGATGCAGGATAAATGGCATTAGAAGATGCAATCGGAGCATCGCCGACTTCAGGCCGGACTTCCAGCTGCTCATCACAGCAGGGTTAAGCCTGCAGAGTAATTAACCTGAGGCGGTATCCCTTACGGGAGATTTAAGGCTACGGCGCTGGGAACGCGGGGGAACGGGAAGCGGTGCCGGCATTTCGCTGCTCTAAGAGAAGACCCACAACGTGTAGCAGAGCTCGCTGCCGCGTTGGAAGCGCTGCGGCCGGCCGGCGAGCCCGCCTGGCAGAGCTGCGGCGGGCACCACCCCCCCCCCCCGGCACCAGGCAGCCCCTCCGCACCCCCCAGCATCCTCCTCGGCACAGGACGCAAACCCGTCGAGAAGCCGAAAACGAGCTTTGCCTAACGCACCGAAAATCGCGCGAGGCAGGCGGTTTGCAAGCGCAGACCTTCTCGTCGTCAGGCGCTCCTTCGCTTGGATCGTCATCGTCCTTGCCCGGCTTCGGCGAGGATCCAGGCTCTCCCCCGTACCCCCCGGGCCCGAGCCGCAGGGACGAGGGAGAGCAGCCGCCGCCCCGGGCCGTCCGGCAGAGCGGGCAGGGGAGGCGGGCAAAGCCCGCGGGCAGCGCCGAGGCGTTACCGGCTCGGCACCGTCTCCTTCTCCGGGCACCGCGCCGGTGGGCGAGCCGAGGGCGAAGATCACCGCGATTATCGTCTACCGTAACGGCAGGGGATACAGAGCGCAAAAGGAGATTTAGTTTTGTAACATTTATTTTTTTTTATTAAGAAGACAGATATTTTATAGTACTTCTTTTCCTTTGTAAAAATGGTATACATGAACCAATACAAAATGTGAATGGGAACAGATGGATATGTATTTTCTTACATTGTAACACCTTCCATGGACACCTTAAAACAGAACTGGCCTAAGGGGAAAAAACAAAAAGGCCGGGTGAATAAAGAACAAGGTTGTTTATCCTCGGTTCCGCGTCCTTCATTTGTCATACTCCTTTAAACAAGGTTGTTCTTTCTTCACGCCTCGAAATCCTAATGATCTAAAGCTGTACAAAGTAATACTCAACAATACATTTCAAACAGTGCACTGTATACTGAAGAAAAAATACATAAACCAATATACAACTAAAATTCGTAATTTCCTGGTTTTTATCCTGGTTTTTTTTTTGTTTTTTTTTTTTTCTCCTCCAATGTGTGGGGCCGAAATTTTGCAATCTACCTGAGACGGAAAACACCAATCAAAACACATGAACCTGAGACATGTCAACATCGTAAGTCAAAGTTACATCGGTAACACTGCACTACTGTACACTTCCAAAACAAAGATGGGCTGCTCAAAACCAGGATGCCAATCCCGCGGCCGATGACGGGTAAAAAAAGCCCCCCGAACATGCTGACTGCTTCTCACCACGATGTGGTTTGGCAATGGTGCTGAAGGCTCAGAAAAGAGCTGCGCTCGACAAGCTTTGCTCGGAAAAAAGGGTATTTCTGCGAGGTTCTTCTCGTGAAAAGGGGAAAGACAGAATACTGCTGGAGAATGGACTTGCTCTCTGCCGTCAGGCCATCCCGTTCCCAAAGGGCTCCCGCATTGTAATGGTTCTGCCAAAAACAACAATTAAAAAAAAAACCCCGCAGGAAAGCGCTCCCCCGAAACCCCTAAAAAAAACCCCAACCCTGACGCTAAGATTAATGCTTCCCTTAAATAAATCAGCATACATTTTCCACATCAACACAGTAAAAAAAAGGATCGCTCGAAATCCAAGATTACTCACCGAAAAAAATTCAGCGTATATAATTTTAGTACCGTCTTCTCGTTGCGGTCTGCTACCTGTCACTTACGATTCTCATGTACCTAGATTCTCCTTTTCACCTATGGCTTTAGAAGTCAGTTAGCACTGTCATTTTAACGCAAATTCCCACGTTTTACTTAGCGGGGAGGAAAAAAAGGCAGTTTTGCTTGTCCGGCTGCTCTCCGGGTCTCGGCTCTAGCGCGTGCCGGGGGCGGGGGGGCGGGACACGGGACACTTCGCCCGCCGCGTCCCGCGGCTGCAAAAGGAGGGGAGAGGACGACAAAAGCCGGGCGCTCGCAGCCTCCCGCACCCCGGGAGGGCTTTGCCTTCTCTAGCAAACCGGGGAGAGGCCGGCCCAGCCAGGAGAGCGGGACGGAGCGGTCTGCAAGGCGAAGGGCCAGAGCCGAAGTTCCCCCCCCGCCCCCCCGAGCCCGGCTGGGAGCAGTCCCCGGGCACGGCGTGAAAGGCAGGCTCAGCATCCCTCCCGGGAGGATAACCCCCGGGTCCTGCTTCCCCGCGGCCGAGCAGCGCCTTTGCCGAGCTCCAGCCTATTTCCTAGTCGCCACCACCGAAAGCACCTGAAACACGGGGCAGCCACAAACAGGTTCTCGCCGTTTGCGTATCCCAAGCCTTTACGACGATAAGAGGGAATGGGACATGGGCACACCGAACTACGAAATCTAAAATGTGCTGGTTCTCCTCCGATGAGCTCGAGTTCTAAACGGAAAACGGTGAAGAGAAAAAGAAAGAGGAACACCTTGAAAGAAACCCACCTACTCCAAGGGGTCCCAGCAGGCAACTCCAGAAACAGAACAGGAAAGGGGAAACGAAGAGCCACAGAAACCCGAAGGGAACTAACGCACAGAAGCCCCTCTTCTTCCCAGCCTCCCCCCCGACCCGAACGAACAGAAATTAAACAAGGCACAGAATCTTCTGCAAATGACTTCACTAAACTAAATCCAAGCTGGACTTGGCCAAAAAAAGAAAACCCAAACAAACTGAGGTGTCGAACAGCAGAGTGTACTTTACGAGGAATATTTTTACACAGCAAATCCCGGACCCTCCCAGCCTGACGACTCTCCACCCATTTGCTTTTTTTTCTTTAAAAAAAGACACAAGCTGGTTGCAACTTCCAATATCACTGTCTCTTTAGCGTTTAAATAGGGCCAGTAGTAACCGTCCACGGTTGGACACCTCATAGAAACCAAGGCTGCTCTAGATGAAGTACTCTT
This sequence comes from Aptenodytes patagonicus, assembly GCF_965638725.1. Lineage (NCBI taxonomy): Eukaryota > Metazoa > Chordata > Aves > Sphenisciformes > Spheniscidae > Aptenodytes > Aptenodytes patagonicus. The sequence continues at coordinate 616,547 of NC_134971.1, forward strand.
TCTTTTCTTCGGAGTTGTTTTGTCCTCCTTCTGCATTGATGATGGCTGTGTCTGCGTCGGCCGCATCGTCTGCTCCTTTGGCTTCGTGAGTGAAGTAAGTACCTGAAAGGGAAGCGGGAGGTTGCGTGACTCGTCGCAGGTCTCTGCAAGGTGCTAAGAGAGCGAGCGACGGAGCCGCGAGCAGAAGGGGGAAAAAACCACGCCACCGGGAAAGAACCGGAGGCTGAACGCGAGGGACTGAGCAGCCGAGATGCTGTTCACCAGCAAGACCGCGCCACAGACCCGACGACATCGGGGCAGGGCTTCTTCCAGTCCTGCCCCAGGCATCCAGATGAGCAACCCCCCTTTCGCTTTAATAGGAGCTGGGCATTTAGCCTCCGTAAAGCGTGAAAATACCAGGCTGCGGCGTGAAAAACCAGTGCCGGCAACAAGCAAGGCTGACGCCGCCCGGTGCGGGAGCTCCCTGCTCCCGCCCTGTCGCTGGAGATCCCCAGGGCCGACCACGCACCGGGCACCGCCGTCCCTGCTCTGAAACGCGACGGCGCGTCGCTCTCTGCAGTGTCTTACTCGGAAAAGAAATTCGGTCACAGCTATTTCCCCCTCTCAGAAGCACACAAATATCGGTAAAATTGCGTTTTACACGCTTTACTTAAGGGAGGCAAATCTTTCATCTCCACTTTCTCTCTCCCCTAATGCGCTTTAGGCCCCCTCCCCCCCCCCCTTCTCCTCTCTTCTCAACATTATTCACTCCATCCCAGCTGTGGTCGTAACCGGCCTCTCATTCTCTCTCTGCTTTTCCAAATAAAACCCGGTTAACATTAAATCCTTTTGTACAAACATCTGTACAGAGGAACGCTCACAATGTTGCGTGTGGGTTTAGATTTGCTCTGGAAGTTGTAACGAGTTCCCAAAATGGACTGGTTTGCACATAAACCACAAAAGCAAGAGAGCGTGGCACCTACGTATCGGCTCAGGTCAGCTGGGTTTTGTAGAGGGACTTCCAAATTTCAGTTTCAACCTCTGTGCCGACGTGCTGGCTGCCAGCTGCGGGGGCGAGCTGAGCTGGCGTGGCTCTGTGCATCGGTACACACCGTAATTACCTCTGCTACCTGGGACTGTAACGGGAGGTACTGTGGGCGATGGAGCGCTTCGAGAAGAGCTCAGCGTGCCCCATGACGGGAACTGCTGCTCCAGAAAGAGAATACAGCTCGTTTGTCAGGTATCCTGCTGCTACGATGCCGTGGAAGGGACAGTGCCTCCAGTGGTACCAACACCTGCAGGCCTTAGCGCTGGCAGGTCGGGTAGGGTCTGCGTCTGGGGTAAACCACTGTCCGGAGCCCCGGGTGCTCGGAACATCGACGGGCTGCTCCAGCCTTCCTCCTTTTCCCATTTCAAAGGCCCTTCAGGAGACATCCTTCCAGAGCAACAAGGGGGGGGGGGGGGGGTCTCTCGCGTCAGACAGAACAACATCACGAGCAAGGGGAAACACGTGCCAAGTCCTCTCGTTTTCCAGTTTCGGTCTTTGTCTTACCTTTATGTCTGGCAAAATATCGCCCTAAAATGATGAGCAGGCAAAGCATTGCAAACACGACCACGGCCACGACGCCGCCAACCACCGCATGGTCCACGCTCCGTATTGCCCCTTCCTCACCTGCACGAGAATCTGTTGAGATCAGAAGAGGAATAAGAATTCGGGACTTATTACGATGCGCTCCGAAGGGTTTGGCTGCAGCTGCTCTCAGGATTGGAAAAGCCACCCTTGCGCTCTCAAAAGGAAGAGGGGTGAAGCACGGAGCTATCTAGACAGATGAGTTCGGGCGGAGGAACTTTGCCCAAAGCCGAACTGATCTGGCGGCTCAACTTGCAAGGTGTTTCCCGCTATAAGCAGCAGCACTACGACTACGCACGTGGAAGACAGCTGGGAGAGGGAGGAGAGGGAGAGGAGAGGGGAGGAGAGGTGGAGTTGTTGGTGGGTACGTGTTTTGGGAAATTGCCCTCGAATCCTCCCCAAATTTGAACCTCCCCGGGGGATGGGGGCACAGGGAAGAGCAGTACAATGCGGGAATATTAATCATTAGCTCTGGAGAAACATCCCTGTTGAGAACATTTCAACTTCAGCCCAAAAAGCTCCTTGACCAAAAAAACCCACCAACCCAGCACGGTAAGCGCGTTTGCAACCATCCTCTCCCCCAAGCCAGCAAGATTACGTCATTGAACACAACCTTTCCTGTTCGATGCCGTTCTCGATGTCCGGAGACACAAAACTCCTAACCCAAACTATAAAAACCTCCTCAAAAGCAGAGAGCGAGCAATAATTGTGCGGTGCCCCCAGCTGCTTCGTTTCATTTATTTAACTCCTCGCCGTGCAATTAGTTTTCTTCTGTAAGCGCCTCTCCCTCAGGACGCCGTCACCCGGGAGAGGAATGACTTATTTGGCGGAGGAACAACTCCGAAATGAACCCAGAATGAGCTATGGCCGTGTAAAATGAATGTATAGCAGTGTAAACAACTTTAATTTAAGAATGCAGCTACATCAACCCTCACTGCAATCCTAATGGCAACCGAGATTTATCACGTAGTAAAAAACAATTATTCTCCCGTTGATTAATACATTAACATTTTGGAATAGAAGCTAAACCATTGTCTCTTTTTTTTATTGAGTCAAGCCCGACACCTCCATTAAAATGATTTACCGGCCATACCTTACAATTTAAGCACAGCAGCAACAGAAACGGTAAAAATCTTTTAACTTTACATGATTTGTGAAGTCATATGTGAAGGATTTACCATTTAAATCTTTCACTACAAGAAGCACATGGCCTATAAATCTGTCCTGCATGCAGTTGCCCAGACACCTAAGAGAAATGCATTTTACCGGGAAGACTGAGAGTGCAAATGCAAGTCAATTTTTAAGAAAGATTTATCTCCGTCTCCCTCCAAAGAACAGAGCAAATCTCTGAAGCCTCCACCTCTAATAATATTTGAAGTTTATCGATCAAGCGTACAGATCCGTGACAGCTAAAGGTAATGGTGCTCTTTTGAGCTGAAACCCGATACAAAGCTTTCGAGCAGCAGCCCGGGATTTACGCTTTCTATCGATATTTCCAATTCTGCTCCAAGATTAAGGACTGAGGGACCTAAGTAAATAACTCGTGACTGAGAGGACTATAAAGCGCCTTTTAATTAAAACAATTTAAGAAAAAAAACCCTTCGAGGGTTCCTTCGAGTAACTTCTAAAAGCGGGAGCGGCAGAACATCCCTGCTTGCCGACGGGAAAGGCGCCCGGGGAGGCGCAGCGGGGTGCCAAGCAGACCACCTCGCCTGGGCAAAGACCCCGTTGTCTGCCCGGGACAGCAGCAGCTGGGGGAAAAAAAAAAATCAGCAATCCCGGGTGTTCTCCTGGGTGTTCCGGGTACCCACCGCTCGAATACAGCCTCCTCACTGCGGCTTTTAGCTCGGCTAACGCGGGCCTTTAAGGACTTACTCTCCGTAAAGCAACCAAACCCGGCTCATCCGCCGGAGCAGCTGCTTTAGGCAAGCTCCACTCCATTTATTTTATTTTTTTTTTTTTTTAAGAAACTTAGCACCCAGTTCCGCTCGGCTGCACTAAGGAGGAGACAGCAGCATCCCGGACTGGGAGGATGAATGTCTTGCTGACATCTGGAACAGCTGAGGAGAACAAACACACTGAGTTACGGCTCTGTAACGTGCTTCGAGCAGGATTTTGCATCAAGAGGCGTTTTTGCTGCATCACCATAAATTAAAGTTCTGGAAAGACGAACCCTTGGTGCGCTCATCCCGGCAGCGGCAGCCTCCGTGCCGTCACACCGACCCACACCTGCAGGGTTACTCGAAGCCGCGCCAAAGCCTCGCGCCTGACATCTGTCACGGCTTCCCTTCAATTTGCAGTCAGGTCGAGAGCCGGGGAGAGGGCGGCTCCCCGAGAAGGGGCTTTTCCATAAAGCACGGCGAACCGTTCGGGCCAGAACACTTTGTTAAGTACAATTTCGTCTATTGGGACACGCAGGGCCGTTTTTCTTAATTATTTCTGTTAAAAAAGACCTCTGCGAAGTGCCCGCCGCAAGTTTATTTTATCGTGTGCGTGGCTAAGTAGTGCACCTTCAAGCTTACGTGCTACGTTAAAACCAAACACCTTCTGAGGATGTCTAGCGGTTGCGAACCGTCCGATAGCAAGTCTGCGAGGCGGCCGAGAGCGCGCTCTTCGCCTGCGAGGCACCGCGTTTCCGCTTGTACCAGATTAGCAGGCGAAGGGAACGGCTCTTGGTGTCCCACTGCAAACGCGCGGGGGGGCCGATTCCCCAGCAGCGCCGCGCGCATTCGTCAAGTCGCAGCGGCGCTACCCAACGACGGAACCTATTCGCTTGCCCACCCTCGCTCGTGACGATTCCTGACCTAAGGGCTACTCTACGGGCCAGAGGGACGCTGCGGCACCGACGCAGCCTGCGGCAGGCTGGGGTCGTGGCACGGCTTGTCAGCGACAGGGAGCGAGAGCCTGCCGGCTCCTGGGGCCTGCAGCAACGTCCTAAACTTGTCTCTGCAGGTGAAACAGGCGGACGGTCTGCCTTAAAATAAACACGCCGCATGTAGAGGCATTAAAACGCTTACGCTTATCAAAATAAAATCCGCCTCCTATCTTTTCCGTGTTGCATCGATTTGCTCTCCAAAGATAACCTACTTGCGATCTTTAAGAAAAATTCAGATTTTTGAAAATCCTTCAGGCCTCTCGTGTGTCTTTTCCTTCTTTCTAAATGGGAAAGTAAACCCAGGACACCTCGAGAGGCCAGGGAGCACGATCCCCACGGCAAGGTCAGCGATGCCTGCAGCACCGCCAACCCTGCTTTCTTCCTCCGGCTCCGAAATAAAACCCTCCAGCGACGGATCTTCCAGCTATTCCAGCGTGAGGCCGTTCCCTTTGCTAGGTACCCCTCCTTCCAACACCTCTTCTCCGCCTCAACTTCCAACATCCCATCCAGGTCCGTATGCTCCAACGCAGTTACCCAAGGCCAAGCCAGTCCCGCCCTCCAGCGCAGAAGGCAAGGCAAAGCCGGCGGCTGACAGCCGACGGACCCCGTCTCCAGCAATTCTGGACACCGCTCCAAGCAAATCGATTTGTAGGCCACCAGCACGAGAGCGGCCGTTTCATTTCCTGTCACTCGTTATGTCTTGGGTAATTAAAAGAACACGTCTGGTCTACGGAGCGAGGAGTCATCCCCCAAATTTGTGCCAAGAAAGAGAGACTTGACCTTAGGAACCGGAATCTGCTTCGAAATGCTGTCTCCGATTCACAAAAGCTATTCCCGCTTCATATCTATGATTAAAAAAGAAATCACAACTTTATTACTGAAGAGGGAACAGACGAGATGGCAGGAACTGACAAAATGCCACATTATTTGCTAATCCTAATATGTTATTCTTCCCTAAGATTTGCTTTTCTCAGCACCAATTCAATTATAGATGCTACAAATCCTTCTGACATTTAATTCCCTCTTGTCAGAGAGTAGTAAATGTATACATGCAGAGCTTTCCCATTAAGATGTTAATATATATTGGAGCATGCCGGCCTTTAAATCCAATAGTCAGAATTTTCCTGTTGCGGTGACGCTTCTGGTTTGCTCGTGGTTTTTTTTGCGGGTGGGAGCGGGAGGAGGGAGGGAAGGGCAAGGGAAGGTGCAGACATGGCTGCATGTTGTGGCCAACGTGCACACCTACGTGCCTACGCTGCAGCTACTTTGCACCTCAGCCGAACCCCATTTCGTGGGGTGGTGCTTTGCACGACACCAAAGCACCTTAAAGGAAAACTGCAGCCATAAGGGTACGATCCGCTTGCAAAAAGTGAATGTACGCCGAAAAAAAAGCAGTTTTTCTCTTAAGCTGCTGTGATGCCTCCCCCGAGAGACCGGTATGGTTGTGCCCTGCGTTAGAGGGATGCCGTAACTTCATCTGACGTAGCGCTGAGCTCGTCTGCACGAGATGCAGCTCCATAGACAGCAGCAGAGAGCACCGTAGACCCGTTCCAAATTCTGGCCAGGAGGAGACTTTGGCAGCTGTGAATCAGTTTTTGCGTCTTCTTGTAACCAACCGCTCACGTAATCAACAAAAAAAGAGATTCTGCTGCGTGGAACGCGAACCCTGAAGTCTTCCTTTAAACAGAAAGTGCAATTCGTGAAACGACAACGTAGGCAGAAAAAAAACAGGCGTTTGTGACTGCTTCCTACTTGCCGCCGTACTAACAGAACTTATTCTGAGCGTCGGGAGCAACACGTAGCAGACGTTTAGCTGGTTATCTTCCACGTAAGTATTGCCAACTAACATGCGCGTTTTAAACCCGCAGCTTCTTAGTTATGGGTGGTGGGTTTTTTATGCAATGGGAGACACTTTTTAAAAAATAAACGTGTTCACGATCTCAAGTTTTCTAACGTTTTTGCAGAGGTAACTGTTTAAAAATAGCTTTCTGTGGACTGTCTCAAGAGCATGAAAAAGAGCTGGCAGATTTTAATAGCAGCGTCCCGACAACGTCGGTCAAGCGCTTACAGCAAGGCTTAGCAGATGGAAGACTTTTCTCCTCCCAGCTACTCAATAAAAAGGTTCCATTCGATTCTCTTTTTAACGAGGCTTTAAAAAAAAAATATACACCTCTCTCGGTATACACACACGTATTCCAGCTTCCACTCTTTTAGTAAGCGGCAGCATCTCAAGATTAAGAGGAAGACTAGATTGGACCTGGCTGACTTTACTAGCTAGTATTTTAAATCTCAATTATACCCGCTCTAAAAGCTTCAGACCTATTAGGAGCGAACCACTTCTTAATTTTTAACTTCAGCGCTCACCGGGTTCTCAGAACTGGGCCCCGTGAAGCTCGAAAAGCCAGGTCCGGGATCACCTTTGGGACAGGGAGCCCTCTGCCCGCACAAGCACCCTCGAGTGCCCGAAGGCAGGGGCTCCTCCCCAGCGCCAGAGCAGCCCGGGTCCGGGGCTGAGCTCAGCACCCAGCCTTCCCATCGCCACCGCTACTTAAAAGAGCATCTCTCGCCGCTTGCCCTGTGTGCTTCCAGCACCGTTTCCCATTAAGGCTCTCCATCTCTCAGTACCAGAGCTGTGATACTAAGCGCGGCACTCGGAGACGTAGCCTTTCCCGTGTTCGCTCGGGAAGGTGCCCGTTTTGGTCCGGCGCCTGCTGCGTGGGAGCTCCCGTCTCCTGTCCTTGCTCCTCATCTTCCTCCCTGCTTTACCTTCGGCAGGCCAACGGTCTGCGACACGTTCGGGGTATCTCTGAACGGCCCTGAACTCGTTCTACACGCGTTTGTGCTGTAAAGGCAGAAAATTGATGGAGATTTTTGTGAAAACATAGTATAGATGTTAACTTTGGCATACTTGGATTTACTGCTGCACCCCCGCAAAACTTTATCTTCTATTTCTTGGTGAAAATTTATTTCAAGCCATTGACGCCGGACAAGGCGGGCGGAGTTTGTGCGCGCGCCTATGCGAGTGTATACACACACGCCCGTGACAGCTACCGTGCCTCCCAGACGTTAACGTAACATCTGCATCATGGTAGGGGAAAAGAAAACCTAAAATCGCTTTCTCTGAAGAATTCCCGACTTTAACTCTTGTTAAAGTTTAGTTTATTAAATAATTAACAGGCCGCCGTGACTGGAGCTCCCACAGTCGCCGCTGGTCACCATTTCGGTGCTAATGGCCTGAAGTCACTTGCGTGCTTCCGAAAAACCGATGAGCCAACCATTCCTCTCTGCTACGAGGTAGGAAACTCAAAGCCAGCGCTAACATTTCCCCACTGAACTTGCAGTTAATCCTTTTGTGGAATGACGTTTTCGAAAGGGTGGAGCAGCACGAGAAGTTGGGGTTGGCGGGGGCTGCTGGTGGGCAGGGCTGGGGGAAGAACAGGCTGTCGTTACTGCAGAAACACTACAGAACACTTATCCACGGTGTGGGAGGACAGAAATCACTGCCTGGGTACGACAGGATGAGCAGTAATGTCATTCATTACTATAGCGCGGCATTAAAGCGTGCTACCCCTACTCTAATTTATTGATGGACTGCTAAAGAGTAGCGTTAACCCGTTTGTCGCGTTGTAATTGAATTTGGTCTCGTTTAAGCCAGAGAAACTCGAGGAGTTCGTCCTTCTTCAATCAATAAGCTCCCCTTCAGTGACCCGTTTCAAGATCGCTTCATAAAAAATAATGCGCTTTGTTTTAATAAATTTAATCACTATGACAGGTGCTCAGTGTTTATCGGTTGTTTCTTCAGACGCCTCTCTGCTCGAAAATGGAGCCCCACTCACAATCAATAGCAATTGATTCATCAGCATCCCCCTCGAACAAAGGTGCTAATCAGGTTTTGATTAGTTAATCAAACCCGACGCGAAGGCCACAATGGGTCCTTCTTGATTGTTCCCTGCTTTACCAGAGGCGTATCGACACTCTCGAGCAAAGCAGAAAGACCGCAAGGCACCTGGGGGGCCCGGGATACAGGCGTGCCGATTTAGGGTAAGCGGGTTATTACAGTCGGCGCACACGGCCGCCTGTATGCACAGACCTGTATGCGTCTTTGGGCACGTGCGTGCGTGCGTGCGTACGCACACGCGCAGCTGTACAGCAGTTTGCCTGGCGATTCCCAGCACTGCAGGAATCCTATCTGCGAGGCTGCGCCGGGCTGAAGAAACGCTGCAGCAGAATAAGAAACCCTGCGCCGCGGGCGCGCAAGGCCGACCCTTTCCCTTCCCTACGGTTTTTCTACGTTAGGAACGAGAGGAGGTTTGCGCGTGGTACGGACACACACAGCTCGACCAGGAAAAGCGAGTACAGCTCTGGAAACTAGCTACTTGGACGGAAGGCAAGGGATGCATTACTTAATTGCATGGTTGGCAGAGCCTCCGTTGAAGCGTTTAGCAGGGCAGGAGTACCTGAAAGGAACAGCACACTGAGCAAACACCGCGGCAGCACCAACGCGTTCAGCACACCACGATCCGCCTGGGGCGAGCCGAGGCGCGGGCACGCACCCCTGCATCCCCGTGAGCTCACGGGCCGGTCCCAAGGGCTCCTAGCACCCGGTCCCGCCGGAGCCGGGGGGGGGGGGGGGGGGCAGCATTCCCGACGGAGAGCTCAGCTCCAGCACTCACCTGGACCACCCGTCTGAGAGCCCACGCGTGCCGACCCCAGTCTGCAAATGGGATCTGACTTCAGTTTCCCGGGAGTCTGGGCACGGGTGATGGGGCGGGGGGCAGAGTTCCCTTCGTAGGAGAGAACGGCCTGGGGCCGTTTCTCTAGTGACACTGGCACGTTCGGCTTGGCATGATTACCCTTTGGGCGTGCATCAATAACCGAGAGCAAAACAAGCAAAATTTTGAAATTCTTGGGGGGGGGGAACCACCGGCAGTCAACGTGGATGCTCCAAAATGGGTGTATGGTAGTGCGCAAAGGGTGCTCGCCCATCTGCTGGCCGTCGCCAGCAGCTGTGCTTGCACTGCTTTCTGTGAAGTTTTGGGGGAATTCGGGCTTAGGTTTCAGATTCGGAAAAAAAGGAAACGCTGAGCTATGTTATCAGGAAAAGGTGCTAGCCGTTCAACACGCCCACAGCTTCTCCGTGGCGTGCCGCACGTGGCTGTGCCGCTGGCACCGCGCGGGGACAGAGGCACTCAAGGGGACGGCAGGGCTGCTAGCAGACACCCATTTTGAGGAACCGCGTTGAGGAATGGTTTCCTGTTCTTCTCTTCAATTCACCAAAAGGTGTATTTTTCTTTAAAAAATACGAATTAAAAAAAATAATAAGAGCTTACCAGAGCAAAACAATTCTTTCCCATCCCCACAGCGATATTTAACAGACACCTAGTGCTTCTTACCTATGAGATCTGGCCCAGGCCTGCAATAATAATTATTAGTATCGCTCAGGTGTTAGCATACATACTGAATTAATCAATCATTTCTGACCTCTTGGCCAAAGCATACCTATAGTGGCTTGCAGGAAGAGAGACACTGCCGATTGGATCGGATCAAAGGAAAGCGTTTTACGGAACGCGATCAGGACTCGGGGGTTTGCCCCTTTTTTGCGTCAGTTTGCGCTCAGCGTCCAAACCCCCGAAGGGAACAGCGTTGGACCGCGACCCTGCTGGGCAGGGCTCCTGCCAGGCGGAGGCGGGAGGGCTGCGGTCCTGCCCCGGGGCCGAGCGCCGGGCCCCCTCCCCGCTGCGCTGCCCGCCCCGGGCTTCTTTATCGTGCGGTAAAGCCGTCCGGCGCTCGGCCTCAGAGCCCGCCCGCAGGAGGGCAGCGGGTGAAAGGAGTCTGCAGAGACGCTCCGAGGAGGGGGAGCAAAAAAAATCAGGCGATTTGTCTAAAAAGTCCTTAGGAGGACTCGGGCAAAACGGGAAGGTCAGAGGTTTAGATGACATTTGTACCGGCTGACACGACCCCCGTTTTGAATATACCAGCTGCACGCACTGAAGATGCTTTTATGTCTTAGCTGGACTAGCGCTAATTGGCAAGGACCAACAGTGAGGATGTCCTTCTGTAACTGTCAGTCCGGCGTGGGTAAAAAGAGGTTCAAACCGTTTACTCGGCTTGGCCTCCGCCGCTAAAACAATTACCTCTTTTCTATCCCCAATCTGACACTCGTGCCACGAGGAATACACCAAGCGGCCGCGGTTTAGCGCCGGCTGCGGTTTTTTAAAGACGGTTTCACGCAACACGGCAGGGTCGAGCGTTTTACAAACGTAAGGTTTCAACTCAACCGGTCTCCAAATTGGCGTTCAAAAAATGACGGCGCGGCAGCCGGGAGGGAACCTGAAACGTTAAGGCTCGGCACTCTGCGCGCCTCCCGCCCCGTTTTCCAGGGTGCCAGGCAGAAATGGGTGCCCAAAATTAAAAAAAAAAAAAAAAAAAAAAAAAAGGGGGGGGGGGGGAAATCCCAACAGAAAACAGCGTACGTCCAAGCTGCGAGACCGTGTGTGGGAGGACTGGCTCTACGCCACAGCGACTATACAATGCAACATGGCCAAGATGCAGAAATCAGAGAGGAACCGGTATCTAGCGCAGAAGAGCAGCGGTTTAGCTACGTACTAGCCCTTACCTGTGAGATCCCCATAGTCCAGCTCCTCTGCCGAATTGGGCAACTGAGTAAAGCCTTACAAGTAAAAACAAACTCATTTTTCTCTGCGTTTCTCGAGTGACAAAAAACAACACACTTAAAAACCGAGGATGAATTTCTTGGGGGGGAGAGGGGGGAGGGAATAATGCGTCAATCGCTTGCCACCTTCTGCCGGTTTGGGCAGAGTAACTCGTGTGACAGAATTGCAACAATTTCCTTTATTACAGACAGAAACATTCCTCAGTCTACACTGTTGGCACACGAAACATGGAATCAAAATCACTCATTCGTAACAGCATGCAAAGACCCCCAGACTCTGCCTTTTAGTCATCCGGGGGGGGGGGGGGGGGGGGGCAATTTCCCAATTTAGACCAGTTCGATTTCGGTTCTGTACACACAGAGCAATGTAAAATTTTCTTCCAATTTTCCACCAAATTCAATCTTTTTTTTGGTAAGGTTGACAAGCCCGGCGATTTGTCAATTAGTGAATATTGCGGATCGCAATATTCAAAGCTGTAAGGCATCTGTACGCGCAGACCGCGGGCTGTACCTTCCGCAAAAAAATCTGACAAAAACTATTTTTTTTTTTTTTTTGATTTTCCCAAATTCGATGCATTTATGGAAAAAGTATCTGTCCTCAAAGCTGATAAAGCAGTTAGGCGAGAGACACTCTCGTGACCCCAAAAGGCAGCTAACGCCGTCTGCAAAGCCGTTATTTTCTGTTTTGCTTGAGAAAGCGCTGGGGGGGCCACGGGAGGACAGAGCATCCAGTCGAGTGAACTTCTCGGCACAGGTCACGGGGCAAACCAGTGGCTGGAGGTCGGAGAGAGCTATTTAGATGAGGGATAGGACGGGGTCGCTAACGAAGGCTGTACTCGGGACAACTTACTCTTGCTGCTGGCTGCTAAAGCAAACGCAGCATCGAAGGCAAAAAAGAAAAAAAAAATATTTCCCCTGAAGAGACACCACCACCACTGGTCACTGGGAGACCTGGTGGCGCGGGCTTGCAGACCGCTAAAAATGCTGGCTTTTCTTTTAAATAGCAAAGATGTTAATGCGGTATAGTCGATGTGCAGACTGTCCCCCACTGGAAAGCAGCGAGCCAATCCATACTATCTACACAGCTCGCTAAGAACAAAACTCCTTCTCAGTGACTGTTCCTTAAATGCATGGAGTCACCTGGAAGCTACAGTCGGAATTATCTTCTGAAGTGGGAAGCTGTTTAGATTCCTAGCTAGAATTTTGTTTGTGTGCTGCTCTCGGGTTTCAGGGAGCCCCCTTTTTTTTACTCTAACACAATACAGAAATAGAACTACAGCTGACTCACAGAAGCGTTGGACACGCAAACCCGGGCTCGGAAGAGGAGCCGTTCAACTTCTCTCTTTCCAAAACTGCTTCTGTAGAGCCTTCCCTTTCGCTTAAAAGGAACTACATTTTCTCAATAATGAGAAAGGGCAACGCTGCATTTTTTATGAAGCAAAAAAATCTTTTTCCAAAGAAAATTTAACAATTCAGTTTCCACCTGCACCTGGTATACTTAAAAATGCCACCGAACAGCATTAGAACCTGTTGCGAGGCACTTTAAGTATGCGGTAAATTACTCCTTGATTTTTCTCATTAAACTTTCATATCAGCCATTAAAGCCCCTTCTTTTCACTTCTGATCAGAATGAATTCAAAGCCCGCCGCGACTCCTGTTAAATAAATGAAAGCCAACTTTTCACTCGGCTACCGTCTCCCTGCCAAATGCTCAATCTTAAGAGGGCGCACCCGGCAAGCCGAGCCTCATCCAGGTGTTTGAACAACGACACGAGCACCCCGGCTATTTACAGATTTCTGTCGACAGAGCCGTGCTTTGTACTGCTTCCTGAGCTACCCCCAATTTTTAGGGAAAAGACACCTCCTCTTGTGCAGCAAGCTGTAAATAACCCATTAGGGGTTCTGTTTTACGCCGCGTATTCCACGGCACTGCACAGAGATCTTAACACGTGCAGAGCGCTTTGTGATGTTTTATTCACTCGCCCCCAGGACTGGATCTGCAAAACATATTTAGGAATGTATTTACTATTAGTTGCGCTTTTAAGCAGGGCATTGTTCGAAAGGAAGAAAGGCAGCTGGACAGGCAAGAGCCGCTCGATAACGTTAACGCAGAAAGCACCGAGGCCTTTTCCTCGTATGCCGTTGCATTTGGCACGATCTGCAAGCCGACTAGCGCTCTGGCACGGCCGAGCTTTTGGCTTCAGACAAGCAAAACTCATTTTCAGAGACGGAGCGCTACCGGAAAAAGCAACAGGAGCTTAACGCAGTAGTGTCAGACGTTCTCGTACGAAGCCCTGCTAAGGCCGCCGTAATTAAAAATTCGTACGGGCCTTCGGGGAAGAATTTCCAGCTTATAAAATAATTTACCTGCTGTATTATGGGCAGGGTATTTTCTTGTCACTCTTCATTCACGATTGGGACGTTTTCGTTTTTTTAACCTTCACTCCAGACTTCCTGCTTTGCCAGCTTCGGAAGAGATTTGTGGTTTTTTTTTTCCACCCTACCTTTCCGCGGGGGTGAGCAGAAAGGCTGCCTGTGCTGAGGCAGCAGCGCCTTGTGTTCTGCCTCGGCGGGGGGAGCCGAAAAGCAGCTCCGAGCTCCCCCGGGGCCGCGTCCTCTCTGTGCACGCACACACGCGTACGGGGCTGCCCGAAGACAGCCAGGCAGCAAGCGTAACTCCTGGCAACGGCCGCCGCCCGTGGTCTTGCAAAATCATTCAGGAGCTCGTTAAGCCCTCTGCTTACCGCAGGGCGGGGTCAAAATTTGGGAAAAAGCGGCGGAATTAAGTCACCGCTTCTGCTGTAGCGAGGGAGCGTCATGTATAAGGTCATGGCTGCTTATACATGTCCCGCTTGCCCGGGGGGCGAAACGTCAGCCAGGCCTCTCCCCCGCAGGGCTCCTCGAAGGGCAGCGGCCCTGCAAAGGCCGAGCGCCCCGGCCTGCCGAGGAGCAACGGCGGCTGAGGAATTCAAAACTTGATTTGGAGGGGGAAGAGGGGCAGGGGAGAAGAAAAGAAAGGGCATGGCAGAAAAAGCGCTTTCTTTCCAGATTCAGCGGCAGCAGACTCTCAGAGACGTTACTCTCCTGGCTCCACCAAGGTCTGCCCGTATTTCGGCTGCAAACAGGCCGGGAGCTGCGATCTCAGCCCCGCCGGCACCCTGACACCGCGAAGGGCAAAATGAGAGGGAAGGAGGGCTTAAGCTCGGTAAACCCGGCTTAGTGCGGTGCAGCAGAAGCACAAGCCTTCCTGCCGGCCATGACCATGCTGCTATTGGAGTTCTGGCAATGAACAGTGCAGAGAAAGGAGAAAGTGCATCAGAAAATTTACAGTTAAGCTCTCATTTTTCAACAAAAGAGTTAACAATGTTCGTGCTTTAAGTCACTCATGCATCGCTGCCGTCAACTCCATTCCAGAAGGAAACGGGAATGGCAGGGGCTTTGCTACCGCTTTTACATGCACACACATACAGGACTCCTTCCCCCCCCCCCAGTCCTCTAGGATACACTCCAAAAAATTGAAGCACTCAAAAGTCCTTTCCCCGATTGAAGTATCGTGCTGGTTCCACACTAGCCTTGCTTTTCGTTTTCTTTGCTATCAATCTCTTTTTTTGGCTTCTTTTTTTTGGGTTTTTTTGGTTTGGTTTGGTTTTTTTTCTTCCCCCAATTCATTTAAAATCGTTTTTGGAGAAAATCCATTTGGCTGTAGTTCATGCCCATGCATTTCTAGTCATTCACAGACATGCTCACTCCCATCGGACATTGGTAAGAACAAATGGCCAACATACAGAAACACCTGGTATACTCCATACACACTCCAGCAACACAAGCGTGGAAAGAAATCCCCGAGTCTTCACGGGAAAAGCACCCCACGAGGGCAAGCGCAGGGGAGTTCAGTGCAAAGCGGCTGGGTTTTAAGGCAGGAAAGTTTGTGGCAGCTCATGTGGCTGGGATTGCTTGTCATTTCAGCTGTCAGCCTCCTCGCAGCAGCGGTCCTCCCCCACAGGGGCGGAAATACGCAGAGGTCCTCCTCGAGTTAAACATGTGCTTTTGACGGCTTTCCCCAATACAGGAGAAAATGACGAAAGCCATCGGGAACTGCACTAAAGAAACGGGCCGAGGGCTGCAAGGCTGCGCGTCCCCTTCCGCGTCACCCGCCCCGCGGCTCTGCCTTCGGCGACGATGCCGAGCCTTCCCGGCTTGCCTTCACGCCCGAGAGGAGTGCGAGCTGCGCCTCAGAAAGGCCTCGCCGAGACATCTAGAAGTGACGCCAGAAGTCACGCTAGTGTCAGGGCGGCCCCATCTTTCCCAAATTTAGGGAACAACATCTGCACCTGCGCGCTTCTAGGGTTGCCTGAGAAAAACAGAAGAAAATTGTGCTATTTGCTGATACTGCAGGCCCCTGTTCTTCTGCCTGAACGCACCTACCTTTTCTCAGCGAATTCTAGCGCTAAAGGCAGAGTATCTCGGCCGAATTGGAGTAGGGCCGAAGACTCTGTGCTGACCGCTCTCCCTACGCTCTGCCTCCGAGTGCTGCTGAAGCAGGACACCCTGCAACGGCACCCGCACGGTACGAAGCACTCGCTACGACCGGAATGACGGGGCTGGAGACTTAGAGGGGGGCAGACTCTGGCTTCCTTTCGGGCTGAGCCCCGGGTCTCTCCCGACCCTCCCGACTGCTCTCAGACACTTCTAAGCAAGCGAAGCGCCGGGCTGGTACTTCAAAGGAGCAGTCGGACCCTTACCACCTGAGCGAGTGCAGCCGAGCAGGCCTGCAGGTAATTAAACTGTGCTACCATCTTCAGAGTCAGCTCTTCTAGGCTTTCCCCGTGGCTTAACGATCGGGTGATTAACGTTTTGCCTTCACCCGACTTTCCCGAGTGTTAGCGTAGTGCCGGATGAGACGTCACTTGGACTTTTATTGCCTTGCCGTGACTTTCACCGCAGTAGCCACAAAACTACCGATGTTGAATCCTGACCTTAAACACGCACAGGGAGATCGGCAACGTATAGAAAACGGAAGTACGCCTGAAGGCTTCCAGTTCTTCCGTCAAGTGGGAAAACGCATCCAAGTAGGCAAGTTATTCGGGACGAGAGCTGCATGTCCCTCCACTTGATACGGGGCATCACTACTTAACCATCGCTTGCCTCAGTCCTCCCTCTACCACCGCCTGAGATACGCCTCGTGGGGCGCAGGCAGGACAAAGAGGCTGTTCTGCATTACAGATCTCTGTCAATAAACGAAGCAGTCGATTTATCGGAGTTAAAAGCGACTAAAACAGCAAACCCAAACGTGGATTAGCCTTAATTAAAACTGTCAGAGGGTTTTGGTTCTTTAGCTGAAAAGCGAGCTCGTGCCAAAAACCGGTACGCTCAACTTCCAGTCTGAAGTGACTGTTTAGGCTCGCTTTGAAAATGTAGGAAGCTAAGGAAGCTGTCAAGCTGTTAGCTAGACTGCCTTGAGCAGATGAGGAGGGTTAGTCTGCTAGACTGCTACGCTGATAGGGAAAAGTGTTGCTATTTGTTTTCCAAATCTCCTTCTGCGGTGTAATAACGCAAACTTCACTGCTGACCTCCGAGGCGAGCGCTCCTCTGCGGGGCATCCCCCGAATACCAAACGCTGCCCCACGCCGGCGGACCTGCCGGACGCACTGTCTTATAAACCCAAAATGAAGGAAAAACGCTCAAGGTTTCAAGCACCTCTTAAAAAATTAAATTTGAGTGCCTGTTTCTTTTTTTTTCATGTGTGAAGCGATTACCCCAGTAATCGAGACGAGTGGAGAATCACCCGCTTCCTCGGCACTGCTCGTACTCATAACGCCGTTTCCACGGGGCTTGGGGGATCGGTGCTTGCCTGGCACTGGAACAACCGGCTGCGAAGCTCACAACAGAAATGACAAGACCAGACAGACTTTCCAGCCTTAAAAACTATGTTATGTTTATGAGATCGGTCCACCTGAAACACGGTTTTCCCTTGAAGACTACATTTCCCTTTTTTGCTTCCCCTTCCCAGGCTTGTCTTGCCACTCAGCAGCGCTGAGAAATAAGATAAACAGGAATGTGATACCAACCGTGAACTGCCGGTTCTGTCGTCGCCGTTGTGTCTACACACGGGAACAGAGGATTGGAGGAAGGGAAGAAACAGGAGGAACGGCATGCAAAAAAAGGGAAAATGGAAAAAATGGAACAGATAATATATGAGCAAGCTTTCAAAGAACATTGCGTGACAAGCAATAATAAAATGAAAGGCAAAAAGCATTTGAAGTGAGTTGCACTGTTTAGAAGACATGCCTCCAGTTCAAAAGCTATGAGCCTGAGGAAAACAGTAAATTTGTCTTTTTCCAGGACCTTGCCAGAACAATTACTGGTGGTTGCAAAGTCAGGGGAACAGGAGACGGGGGAGAACACCAACGCTTTACTTGCCAAGGACCAAAACAGAAGCTCAAGACCAGGGCAAAGAGCCGACACTTGGAAAAGAGTTTTTACGCATTCAAACATTGCCTTCACCAAAGCGCTAGGGGCCAGGGCCTGGCCCGCTCCCTCTTCTCCTCCTTCGTCCAACGCAGGGAACCTCCAAGCACGGCAGCACACGGCACAGCCTCTGAACCCAGGCCGTTTCAGAGGGGGCAAGCCAAGGCTAAAAAAATGAAGGGACTCCTAGAAATCACACGTCTCGTTCTGAAGGTGCGAGTGGCCCCTCTGCCTCAGCCACACCGAGCCACGCGCCCGTAAGATGCGTGGCCTTTTCCGCGTAAAAAACATTGTTCGAGAATGGGCAAACGCTGGTAGACGTTACCAGTCCCTCCATCGCAACACTTAACTGGTTAACAGGTACTGGTAATTAAAAAATACTGGAGTTTTTTGGGTCGTTACTCTGAAGCTGACTTTACCCCGTGTGCATTACATGCCACGGGAAACCTGCTGGGAGTTGCCGCCTTGCCAGCGGAGAGATTCTTCACAGGTGCTGGGCACAGGCGACTTTAAAGACCGAACCAAATTTGCAGGCTTCTCCTGACAGCGTCCTATGTTATTTCCTCTACACCAATAGGTCGAAATGATATTTAGTCGCATTATCCAAAGCACCGGCTTTTCCCGTTAACTGAAACTCATTTGCTTTTCATCCGGCTCTACGCCCTCTCCTCTTGTTCCTGCGATGTCGGTTGCTTGCTTTAGCGGGCTGGCTCCTCGCAACGCAGCCGTACCTCTGCCGATCCCTACGGATAACTCTCGGGCCGACCGCAAGGCTTAGGCGCGGTCGTTCACGGCGAAGACGGGGTTTCGCGCAGCTCCCCTCGGTTCGATGCAGGCAATGTTTAAATGAATAAAATCGTATGAGTAAGTGCGGAGAAGCGCTCTGCCGCGTGCTTCCGCAAAGCGGCCCGGAGCTTGAGTTTTGCAGCAACAACAGACAATTCACGTTGGCGTCTCCCCTCGTGAACAGGCTGTCCGGAGAACCCCAGGACGGGTGGTCCTCCTGCACATTCAGAGGCAGCAGTGGAAAAAGGAGGACCCGTTCCTTTGCAATTTAGCTGGGGACAGCCCAGGTCTGAATTTCTGAAGCACCAGCGAAGACGAGAATCATACAAGGAATACACAATACTTACAGGTAGAAGGTCTACATGCTTTAATTATGAAAGCAAAACAAATAAACCCTGCACAATTTAACAAACTGCACCAAGATTTGCATAACAGATTATCGAGCCGTCATGAGCCTGTTTCCACTCACTGCCAGCATATACTGTTCTCATCTTGGCAATCAAATCTAACGCACGCTTAAAGACGCTAGCACTTGTTCTCCTGCTGGGAGCTCTGGTGGAGGCTGCAAGGGAAGCCTTCCGAAGCAAAAAGGAGAACAAGAGCGGGGCTTTTCTTTGTTTTCGGGTGGCAATCCCCAAACGATGCCTCGCTTTAACCAAGCACAGGGTGAAGGGGAAAATGGTGGTGAAGGTGGGGGGAAAGCCGTCGTTTAGAAAGGATTGTAAAGCTGAGTATTAATTCCTGAGATAGCATCTTGGCATCTATAAATAGTCTCAATTTACTGTCTTCCTGAAATAAAAAAATGTTACGTCAGCTTTTACGCTAAATAGAGAATCTGCTGAAAGCAAACTTGTATTCACGTGCTGGAAGAGATATTAGTCAAGGAACAGTGCGAACTGGACAGTGCATCTCGCTTCCCCGTCTGGGGACAGAGACCAACAGGTTACAAAAAATAAAAGTTCTCAAGCGGTTGTAAGTGCGAACAAATATCCAAGTCAAACAACATGTTGGCTGCGGCTGGAATGACAAAGTTATGATTAGCAAATGGTTTGGATGGTTGCAATAGGAAACACAGACCGGTTAAAGTTTAGAATGAGCTTTCGGGAAGTCCTTTTCAATCCCAGAGTCTTCTTCGAGAAGAAGGATGGTATACACACAGTGCTCCGAAGAGGAATAATCTCATGTTAAAGTAAAGCAAAGAATGCCCCCCGACACAGGCACGCTACTACAGCGGTTGCATGGCAAAGGAGAGAAAAACTGTCACCGTTGCTTTGGTATGAAACTAATGAACGCGTGTAGAACTGCGCGCATACCACACCCCACCGCTGTCCTGCCTTAGGTAGGAAGGAACATCCCCGGCCCTGCAATGCTGCTGCTAAGACGACCTATAATTGTAAGACGGGCCGGCTAACTTTAAACCTGCTTTCCTGAATTCCAGGCACGTGCCCTTGACTTCTGCTTCACTTTCAAGAACAGCCGTCTTTATATGCCAGACCAGACATACGGCACCCCAGAGATTAGGCTCCTGCCCCACATCCTAGAAGAAAAATCATCTCTTCTCCTCAAATACGGACCAACGAGAAAGTCCTTGACACGGTTCTGACTTAACGAAGGTTGAACGAAGCCAACAGAAGGCTTTGCCATCACCAAAAAGCACCGTTCTGGTCCTGAGCCATAGGCGCGAAGGGCAGTCACACAATCGCACGAAGCTGGTGCTCATCATTTGAAATGACAAGTTGGTGCTGAAAAAAGGGCTGTTTTACAAGATGCGGCAGAGCAGAGGACGTAGAAAGCACGTCAACAAAGAGGTACTTTCCATCTTAAGATAAAGGCTTCTCTTCCCCATTCGAATCGGTAAGACAACAAAATTGGCTGTGGGGGGAGAAGTAAAACAATGCAATGGTCTTTCAAAATCTACGTGCACGTGAATTCACCGGAGGACTGGTTTATAATTAAAGAAGGTATCCAAGAAAGGAACCGTTGGCCTCTATCAAGCTGCACATTTCGCTTAATCGCGATTTCTTTTTAGCACTGCTCACAAGAACAGAGTTTAGCGTGGCCAGCTCTCGAATGAAGACACTAACACACATCGTCTTGCGATGCAGATGGTGTTATCTGCCAGCTAAGAAAACTCGGACGACACCCAAGTTTTAGGCACTCAGCACTTCATTAGGTAGCTACGCAAGCGTGCGCGCACACACACAGATATATATACACACACATATTTATACAATTACCGCATGAAGGCATCTGGGCAACATTCACTTGAGCTGCGAGCTCCAACGCTAAGCCTCCTCATTTTTTCCAATGGATTCTCTCCAACCTCAAACTGTTTGCGGAGTGTGACAGACTGGGCCCTTTAAACTCGTCCGTAATTAGTCCACAGCCTCAAACAGAACGAGCACGATGGAGGAATATTAAAACCCCAGCAGCAAAATTCAATTCACCAACTTGAATGCTTGAGCTGCAGTGCTGCAGCCTTACAGGAGCATGTGATACGCTGGAGCTTAAAAACACGCAGCTATTGTAAAGAGAATCACAACAGCACATCATCAAAATAATGGCAAAATACACTTTTTTTTTTTTTAAAAATGTAAAGAGGCATTAGCAAGTGTAGCTATCCATTCAATATATTGCTTTTTAAACTCCTTTCTGAACTGAAAACAAAAGCCAATCTGATCACTGACCTGCGGAGCTCTTATTCTTCCTGATTTTTCAGACTACTTCACATTTTCTGACCAGGGTGAGCATGAATTCCTTCACGTCGCTGTTTTCACAGCAGCCTTAGGGACCAGCGTGCAGTTTTACAAACGGGATTTCTGCTTTGTTTCAGGCCCTTAGGGCTAGCAAAAAGCCCCACAAAAATGCCTGTAATTCCCCCCACCCCGAACCTGCAGGACCTTAGCAGAGACGTCACGTTTCAGTAACGTCGTGGGAGAGTGGTCCGAGGGGCAAAGGAGCTCGAAAAACCCAGAGTGCAAAAGCACAGCAATGCCCTCCCTCGCTAGCTGCTCCTCAGAAGGACGGATGAAAACACACTTTGCATTATGACTCTCTGTGATGATCCTCCGTAAAGCGATTCCAGCTTGCGCTGAAAGCTTTTGTGTACAGGCATGTTGCGATGCACCCCAGAGACAGTTTGATTTGCGGACCAGATGTTTTGCAAAAATAATCACAATCTGTATGGGAGTTGCATGTGACAAGAAGAAAAACATTCCGGAATTAGCGCTGCGGCTCCTGCTATGCCTTTTCATCTTTTTCCATCAAGACCTGCGAGGATTTTGTTTTTATTTAAATCCCACCCTTGTGAACGCCGTACCTGCCCACAGTTTCACGCGGAAGCCAACAACATGCCGTGCAGGCAGGGGTGTTCGCTCCCACCACCCTCCGCTGAAGCTGAAAAGACCTCGGGTTCAGACGGTGGCCCGCCACGCTGCCAGGCGTCGTACAAGCCCCGTGCAAGCCCTGACCTCTTCGGTGCTCTACCCACAAGCCAGCCTGCGTCGCCCGAGGGGGGACGGGTCCTCTGCCCAGCTCCCTCTGCCCTCACTCTCCTAAACATGTGCATTTTCTGCCCAACAGAACGATGGTTTCTGCAGCGCTGATGCTGGGTCACTGCTGTAAGACCAGACGTGACAGCACCCTGTCTGCTACTGACTGGACGCGGTACGGAAAGACTGAATTGTATTTCATTTTCTGTTCCTTAACAGGCCTGTCAGCTACTCTCCCTTCCTTTAATTCCTTTAACGCGGTCACATCCTGGATGAAAATGTCAGAGGAGTACAGTATCACCTTTAAATTAACTTGACATTTTACCAGGGACAGGCAGAGGCTTCAGCAGAAAGCAGAAGTTAAATTATAAATAATTTAAATTATAAATAATTTGGGGGAAGAAATCACCGGGCTGAGCCCCTGCGCGGTGGCATCAAGCACCTGGACACGCCGCAAGCTGGAGTGCCCGGCCGCTCCTGCCGACCCGCCCGTCGCCCCGCTCGCTGCGTGGGCATCTCCAAAGGGCCGCTCGGAAAAGTGGGGAGAGGAAGCTGTAGAAGAGCCGGGACCGGCGGGCTGGAGCTGACCGCCACCCCCCCCCCGTGCTTGATTTGACTGGGGAACAAGCCCATTTCCTATCTACGATTAAATTCCACGTGAACGCCAGCCACCAGCAGCAGTAACACGCGCAAGCAACCATACCGGATTAGAGGCAAAGCCTGCGGTTCTGCTGGTACATATGTACTTTTGTAATCCCCACGCTGCCTCTTTACCTCCCACAAACCTACCGCAAGGTAATTGGAGCAAAGAATGACTTCTCTTGCATTCTTCCCGCCCACCGCCTTTTCGGATTACTGTTGGAATAAACCCCATGCAACTGTAGGTTTTCACACAACCGGCTGTAACGAGAGAAAAACAAACTTCTACCGAGGATAAAAATCATCATGTTTCCTCATTTTGAGGAAGTCTTCTGGCACGTGAGTTCACGCTTTGAAAAACTGCTACACTATTTCTTCTCAAAGACTTCCGATTTCCATGCGTTATGATGTCTTAGGTCGCTCAGATGACACACAAAATGCGGGTTTTCAAGGGAGCGCCCAGCGCTGGCATCCAGCCAGCCTTGGCCAAGCAGACGCAAAGCCCTCTGCCCTCGTCCAGCACCACACACACACACACCCCCCGTCACCGTATACTCTGCGGGATCCGTGGCGTTTAAAATACGGTCCAAAATGGCAGTAAAGAGAGGCCACAGTGGAATCTGACTAGATGACCTTTAGAGGTCCCTTCCAACCCAAGCTGTTCTACGATTCTATGATAATCTGCCGGCTTGCCATTAATACTCTTGCAAGGTGGACGGCGGGGGCTTTGCAAAATCAGCAGCCTCCACCGCAAGGCTTGAAATCCCGGTAACGTGCATGCGTGTCGCACCCCCAGGTCTCCACCGAAACTGTTGCCAAGACACCTGCGTGATCCATCTGCGGAGAAAGTGTGATAAATGCAAATTTGCACGTACCAATAGTACCGCAGATCCCGGGGTGCGGAGGTGTATGTGCTAAGCAAGACCAGAAGGCAGCAAAATGACGCTTGAAAAGGCAGGCTAAAATGCTCCGCTCTGCACTGTGCCCAAAGATGAGGGCTTTGCTATTATTAAGAACCTTTATCTCCCAGGAAACAACAGCTGTCCAAAACCAGTATTTCAAGGAACGACTCTAGGGGTAATTCAAATTATGCAGTTTGCTCTGCTGTATCGTATTGTACATCTTAATGAACAAAGCCACAAGGACAATTTGAACTGATAAAAAAGGGCTTGCCAGCGATAACAGCTGAAACACCAAAGGATGGTCGGAATATCAATGCAGTTGGAGGATATACGAAAAAGATCAAACTGTCACGCAGCAAATCTTTTCAAGCACCTACACTGAAGCAAAGCAACAGCGACAGAGGAAAAGCTTTAAAGGTCGTGCCGCTTTGGAAACTTTACCACTGCTCAGCTTTTCCTTCTCCTGGAAAAAAGCAGCAGGTTAGCTTTTCAGAGATCTTCCCCCAGAACCTCCCCGCCGTAAAACCGCTTTATCGGCTCAGCGTGCCTTTGTAGGTCAAGCCTACAAGCAGCGGCGATACAGGATTTGGACGTGTCAAGCAAGAGGGGCCGACAAAGGGACCCTTCGCCCCAGGCATGGGCTTCGATGGGTTTGGGGAGGGACTGGGAGCACACTGCACCCCGCCAGCGTGGGGGGCAAGGGCCATGCTCCATCATACGCCTGCACATCCATTACCTGTCCTCTCCCATTTGCTGCACCTACTGCTCTGGCTCGTATTTGCTGAGCGACGTCTATCGTCACTCAAAAGAGAAACTCTTTGGGACAGGGTTGCACTTCCATGTCATGTCTGACCACATTTAGAGAAGAAATGCTGCATGTAAGCAAGTAAAAAAGAGGTCTGTCATCGGAACCTGCACGCAAGGAGTAACCTACCACGCACGCGGAGCAGCAAACGCAGCCCTTTGAGCTTGCTCTGTCGGATAGTTTTAGTAGGGGAAAATGAATCCAGAACAGGTTATCTCCAGTAACTCAGAAGGACTGCTGCCGAGGATATCATTTCCTACGGGCAGCTACTAGAGATGACAGCACACCTACAGCATGGGCTTTGGACAGAGAAACTGCTTCAGCGCAGGGGTCTCTTCCCGTTTTTTAAATTTTTTTTAAATTAAAACAAGACAGTTGTTTTTCAGGACTAGTCTGTGGTTTCAGGGGACGCGAACTAGGCCAGCATTATACACGAAACAGGGGCAAAAAGGCAAAATAAAATAGATTTCGGGTCCCCCTCATCCTAAGGAACGGTTTTCGACCCAGCTGGCTGGCAGATGACTCGCACCCAGCCTGCCGGCGAAGACAAGAAACTCCCTGTCTGCTACCAAAGCACTTCTGTCACACTAGAAGAGCACTTCAGGGTTTTGGTGATGATGGGAATGAAGGTATCGATTGTCTCTTGAGGCTTTAAAAAGTGTTTCAACACTACTATGCTGTGTAATTCTAGAGATTACGTTAATTCGACCTAATTTTTACCCAGCTACGAAGTCCCTTAACTATTGAAGAGCAAAAGTTTCTGCAGCTTCATGCTGCCTGGTTGCTGGCTGGAAAACATACACGTGCACATTTCTGCACGAAGAAGGGAGGCGAAGCCTCAGCTGTTCTTTGTGGGAGAAGCACGCTCAACTTGTGGGCAGGAGACGTGAAGACGCACGTCAAGAAGATTCAGCGTTAGATCAGTATCGGGGAAGAATATAAAAAACGTCTATCGGCATTAATTAATCTTCTTCCTACATAATCGTGAGCAGTAACTGCTGGAATCAGCAAACAACGTTACATTTTCGTGACATTTCTAGCCTCTTCAGCAGTTCAAAGCCAATACAGAAAGGCGTCAAGGAGGCGACGGAGACCCCCCCCGGGGTTTTGCCAACAGCATGTCAGCCGGCTTCGAGTTTTAGACCCTCCATCGTTGACAACAAAGGTGCGAGAAAAACGTAGGACAGCCACGCGCTCCTGATCCCAAGGTACTTCTGCTAGGCTGATAAAAAAGCAACCCACAGTCCTGCTTGCAAAGGAAATAAAGAGCTGCCGGTCAATGCATCTTTTGCGTGCGTCTCATCATTTTCCAATGCAGTCGCGGCTCACCGTAGAGCAGCACCCTCACAAAGGGCAGTGCCGATCCCCAGGGCAACGGTTTAGCTCCGATGGAAGGTTACTGAGGAGAAACGGCTGGGAAAATGTCACGGCAGGAGGTCCTCCCTTCCTGGAAGACCATCGTCCCTTCGTCTCCGTGTTCAAAGCAAACCTGTAGGAGGACTTCAGGAGTGATTCTCACGGCTGGAGACAGGGACTCACGAAGCGCCACCCAGCTGTAGCCGTGAGGGTGTTGAGCAGCTCCTGGGCGTCACCGACTCATCAGCGAGGCAGAAACCCTGCTGGGGCCACTACCAAACCCGGGCCACCCAACAGCAGCAGCTAGACCATAGCTACCCTTGAAATCAGCTCGGACAGGAGGCTTGGTGACAGCCGTTTCCGACTTCAAGAACCACCCACCTCCCCCTTCTTATTTTTACTGTGAAAAAGCTAGAAAGCAACTTGCGGAGGAGAGCCTAGAAGCCCAGTGGCTACGGAAAATTCACAAACAAGTTGCAACGCTCGCAGCGGAAGAGCAAACAACAAAACCGCTGTTTGTTATGAACGGCCACTACTTCGGAGCCTGAAATGGCAGGTGAGGATAGCGCGCGCTTTGGAAGCCGGTCCTGGGGCAATCCCCAAGATGACAGGCGGATAACAATCCAGTTCCCGGGAAAAGGACAGTCACGAACGTTAGCAGGCACCGACATAAACGTAACGGGGTCGATCAAGCATCGAGACAAATTCTTCCTTTTAGCCTTCCAAAATTCACTGAAAGCATTAGCAAATTACGGTAGAACAAAAGAAAACTGCATGCATGTTGATTTACCCCGAGACACACGGGACCGAGTCGCTCTGCAAACGGCTCTTAAGGAGACTTTAGTAAAGTTTGAAACCTACTCTGCAATGAAAACTGGTTAAGTTAAGAAATTAAAAACAGAATTGAAACAAAAGCGACCAAATCGCAAAACGGGAAAGCGTTCGCTGTGGAGTGGCTCAAGCATCCAAACTTGGGTGCCTGGAGTTCGGTTCTATTGATAACCACCTGGAGGGAGGAAGACGGAGAATGGCAAGGTCTGGACAAGACGATGGTGGGTGGCAGACGGCGCGCACGCAGTGCGCATTAAGGCACGTTGGAAGAAAGCCTTCGATCGCTTGTCCGTGCCAGCGGAGTCTGACTTGGTTGCAAAAACCTCAGAAGGAAAGAAGCCACGAAACACCCTGAGCAGGACAGTTGAGAGTCAGCTGAGCAACATCGTAAAAGCAAATAAAACGTGAAGGCATTTACACAGGGGATGGTTTACAGCAACAATAAACATCATTATGCCATTAGCTATTCAGTGGTCCATTCTCACCTTCCGTTTGTCACCTCTACCTCGGGGGGGGGTGGGGGGGGGGGGGTGGGGGGGGGTGGGGAGGGGGTGGGGGAAAAAAGGCAAGCAAAAGCAAAAGCAGCAGTCAAAATAGAAAAGATCAGACAAATGGCAATGCAAATGATTACAGAGAAACCAGAAAGGCCTTCCCTATGAGTGGAGAGAGTCGGGTCTAGTGAGGCAATATGACGGATGCGTGTGAGAGAGAGAGGCGTCTCGTGATCAGCTGGTTGTTTTTATTCCTCTTTTCCCGCGAGGCAGGGAAAAACCTCAAAATGCTAAAAGCCAGCTCCTCAAAAAGGGCCCTACAGGTGCTGTTCGGCTCAGTAAAAAAGGGCTTTTCTGGGAGAGGGAGGCAGAGGGCTTATCACAGAGACAGACCAAACACCTAAGCGTGAGAAAAAGCATCTCGAGTCACGTGAGGCGAATTAAATTACTAAAGACCAAACTCTGCTTCCGAGCGTAAACTGCTCAGAAATTGACACTGACGGGGTTGCGGCTGAAACGACTGCCCGTATTCAATGAGCTCTACGGCTGTTCGCATCCTTCGTTTGCAAGCACCCGATACCAGCCCCCGGTAACTGAATTAAGAGCTTTTTCTGCCACGGCAATTCCCGCGTTTCAGAAACACCTGCAGTAAGGACTATCCGGCCCGTCGAACTGCCGGACCAGGACTCATGCTGTACAGCGGGTGTATTTGA
The DNA here is from genome assembly GCF_965638725.1 of Aptenodytes patagonicus. Taxonomy (NCBI): domain Eukaryota; kingdom Metazoa; phylum Chordata; class Aves; order Sphenisciformes; family Spheniscidae; genus Aptenodytes; species Aptenodytes patagonicus. The sequence continues at coordinate 644,185 of NC_134971.1, forward strand.
GAGCCAAAAAACCCAAACCAACCAAAAAAAAAAAAAAAAAAGAAAAAAAAAAAGGCAAGTGACTTGTTTGTTGTTTTTCCCCAGGCTTCATGCTCTGCTTACATACATAAAAGACAATAAACATTCAGGACATTTCCAATGGTTATGAAGGTACCATACCTGTGATGGTGGTAGGGATGGTGGTGGTAGTGGTGGTGGTTGTTGTGGGAGGAGGGATAGTTGTGGGGGGATCTGGATAAAATATAAAAAGGAAAATAATAAAAAAGCAAATTAAGAAAAACCAAGCAGAACACAACAGCGATCAATCGTGATCAGAGAAAAACAAGGATGCTAAGAAGCAGCACGGCTGTCGGACGTCTTTCCTCCTCTAAAACCAGGTGGTGACTGCCCAGCTGGCTTTAAGGACAGCGGGCCAGATCCTCAGCAGCTGGACACGGCTTCGAGCTCAACCCGCATCTCGGGAGCTGCGCGCGGACCGACTCTAGCTGGAGAATCTGGCCCCGAAACGCTCCCCCTTTTTGCCTTCTACAGTGCTAAAAAAAAAATTAAAAAAATAAATAAACCCAGCATAAATTAGTCAATGAGAGAGAGAGATGGAATGGGAGAGGCATAAGAAAAATAAACTGCACGCTTTCCACAACAAAACGAACAGCTTACATGTACAAAGAGAGACACAGTGGTGCTTTGTTGGTCTTCTACACGTACGTTTGAAAATCCAGGTGGGAGGTTTGTGTGAGGGGCCCCGCTGCGCTCAACGGGCTAAATATCAACAGCGCGTGAGTGCACCGCCCTCTCTTCCCAGGGCCGTTAACGTCACCGCTCTTCCTCTATGAATGCACGTCAGCAGGGTGTTAAAAACGACTTCCGAGACAGTGATAAACACGAAGAAATGAGAACATCATCGCTAAATATCAACTTCAAGGTATGAAGAATTTCACCGAGAACTTTTAATAAAAAAAAGGTCAGTGTTCTTCTGACAATTTCGGTTGAGCGCTCTTGTTGTGGCTACTAGCGCGTCGTTAATGAGAAACACGGCTACGGGATGTTTCTCTTTGTGGCCGATAACCATTTCTCAGAGGTACTCGACCTGTCGAGACTCAAACGCTGCCGCTCTTCGCAGTATTTGTGTTACCTGCAGGGGCACATCCTCCTCAAAATTAGTGGGCAGGAGAAGGTAGATATGAGAAGATGTAAAAGAAAAAATATGTAGCAATGCCCAGACGATCAAACTGAATGCGCTAAGTAGTCGGGAAGACTTTGAACTACGGATTCATTCGGCAATAATAGAGCATGAAACATTTCACGGGCTTTTGATTTTAGGTTTCCTCTTTAGCACGTCAACTTCTCATCGCTAACACACCTGCTACTCTTTTATCTCCAAGCGAGCTCTCTCAGATTCCCTAATTAATGCATCTGAACTTTAATTATATGCTGCACCTTCATTATATTCCATACAACTTCCTGAAAACGAAGGACCATCACCTCGGAGTTCGCTTCGCTGGGGAGCGCTTATTTACGGTTGTATTATAAGCGGTTATCGTCCTTCCCCTACATCCGAAGCATCCCAGTCCCTGGACTTACGATAGGGAACCTCCTCCTTGCTCGTAACTACATACGTCTCCCCAGGAGCAGCGGAGAGCGGAACAGCTGAAGCACAGCAGAACCGGGGGAAGAAAGTCCCCAGCCTTTCGCCGGGGACCAGCAAAGGCCGATAGACCCAGCTCGTCTCACAAACTGCCCGGGGACGATGCTATTGCAGCAGACTCTTCCTCGATAAAAGCAAAAAAAAAAAAAAAAAAAAAAAAAAAAAAAAAAAAAAGATTGCGAGGTAATCGCGCTAGAAGTTTCTAGCAAATGTGCCTGCCCGCTCCCACGGGGAGGAAAAGCGTGAAACAAATGTTAAAAATAAACACGTTTTTGGTGTGTGTCCACGTGATTCCACATCCCTATACCACGTGCGCAGGGGAGGAAGGTGCGTTAAGCACGGCTCAGCAGCAGTTATTTGGCAAGCCCTGGCTGCTGGAAGCCATTTGCACGAAAAACCGTTTCACTGCAGACGCATCCCTTTGGTACGGAGACTACGTCAACCCTGCCTCTCGCGGAGGTGTGCCGGACCACGGCTCGGCTGTGGCTCTCGCTACGCCACTACGACACCTCAGGCGCGGAGGGACCGTGCCCGTAATTCCCCCCGCTTCCCAGGCTAACGTGATTTGGGGGAGCCCTGCACCGACAAGGGGTGAGAACCAGCCCCGTCTGCGGTGAGGCAGAGGGCAAGCAGCGAGGGACACCCTCCCACCAACCTCCACGCTACGCCCACAGAGACGTTTCTGCAAGGACACCGATTCCAGTGCCGATAGAATATTTGCCGTCTTTTAGTGGGGAAAGGTGCCAAGGGCTGGAGACGTAAATGCTCTCCATTGACGAGGGGGGAGAGACGGGCATGCTCTATGCAAGCAGCAGAAGTTTCCTTCAGCCACAACCCGAGCTAGGTTCTGTACCGGGGGCTTCAGGTGATGGCCACAGCCCAACTGCTTCCTCCACACCAACACCCCTGGACTTCTCCCTTTTAAATTCAGGGTTAAAGGAATTCTTTACGCTGTCCGGAGTGCCGGATCCTAGTGGGACACTCCCAAACGTGCAGGAACTGGACACGATGGGATGTAAACCCGTTATTTGCCCGCGAGCTCCTGAGAGACCACGAAAAGCCCTTCCCTACGTGGCCAAAGCGTCTGCTGGATGCTTGAACTAGAGTCCACATGTTTACATCCCCTGGGAACCTCCACCTCCTTTAAAATGATACCGTCTCCGGTCTCCTCCGGTGGATTTAATCCTGAGGGGGAGCAGCGCTGATGAAGTCCTGCGCGGTCTCGCTCTTGCCCACATCCAAAACCCAGAATAATTAACGAGTGCGAGAGTTAAGATGAGCTCTAAATCCCAGGCCACTAACATTGGTGGGAGTTGATCTAGCAGCGACTTGGGCCAAAACAGCTACATAAAACTATACAAGGAATGAAACCACCTCGTCTACAACTGCCTTAGGGCAGTAGCTTTCCATAGTTTTAATCTGACGGGGAACTGCCTGTGTCCTATTTCACCTTCCTTGTTCTCCGCAACATTAGTCGTTTCCTGAAACACCGATGTAAACGAGGTATTTTTTTATACCACGAGCATACAAATTATTCCCATCAGAAACGCGTCTCTGACTTCACTTTGTAAATGGGAGTCTTTTGGAGCTACAGGCACTAGAGAGCTACCCGTATGATGTGGCAGATGAGTTCAATTTCAGCTCAAAGCTGTAGCTCGGTGTTACCTTCAATCTTTGGGCAGGTTTCTAAGACTGGGCTTAAAATGGCTCTTGTGCAAGTGGCATTTGGATAGGCGACGTCGACTGTTTATCCGGATCGGAGCAAGTACACGAGAATTTGGACTGCAGAGCTTCAGGCGGCTGTTGCAGGGAATGAACTTCAAACCAAAGCAAGTTACTGTCCCCTCTGAGTAACAGGCAATACCCACCACGAGCTTAGCCCAGCCACACAATAACCACTCTTAACAGAGAAAGCTGAAATACGCAGCCCAAGGGAACTGCTCATAATTAAACTGGGGGAATCACTCTTCGAGTGCCTACTGAATCTTTATGATAAGCAGCGCCTCGTGACAGGAGCACAAGGCTTAAAGCAATGGCAAAACAACACAGAGGAACTGAAGAATTAAAGTAGGTACTTAATAGCACTTTAAAAAGATGCTGAGACATATTTTAGTGTCTGCTCAGCGGCCACAGGGAGGCTTAAGACATCTCATTCCTCCAGTTTATTTACTGGTTTGTAATTATCTGGGGATGCTGGCTGATTCTTCGGTCATTTAACTTGCTAATGAAAGACTTGGACCGCCTGCCCTCCCCCCCCCCCCCCGGACCATTGCTGAAGGCACTGGAGAAGGCATCACAAAAAAGGAACAGGAATTATCGGAGAAGTCCTAGGAGAACTGTCAGGCTGGAGAACTTCAGAGTTCTCCGCGTGCCCCTGCTCTGGCTTTTCCTTAGGCTTCACCTGCCAGCACACGAGTGCCGTGGCAAGGCCACGAGCGCAGCTCCGGAGGAAGGAGCTCACCGGGCACTGGAACAGGCTCTGCGCCCGATGCAGGACACCGAGACTTACAGGAGCAAAATCAACGGTTTTCCAGCCCCTACCCCAGCCCGGCGTAGCGTAGACGTGTCAGGAGCTATCTGTAAATCTTGCATTAAGCAAAACGTTAACGTCCGTCAAAGCTTTCAGAGCGCGGTATGTTGCAATTATGTGTAAATGAGTCTAGAAGAACGGTGGTTTTTCTCACGTACCGTATACAAACAGCATGTAATCCGCATGTGATTTCCCCACCGCGTTTGAAGCCTCACAGCGGTATGTACCATTATCTGTTTTGTTTAGGTTACTAATGAGAAGGTTTGAACCAGACACTACAACGTGTTGAGGCATCTCATCATCTACTCTTAACCACCTCATGTCCGTAGGCCTACAGAGGAGGGAGAAAAAGAAACAATCACATTACTATTTTCCTATGGTAAAGATGGCATCTTCAATAGTTCATCCACAGACAGAAAGCCCAAACCAAGAAAAACTGTAAAGAAATAACACATACTTTTTTGCACTACTCAAGCCCAGATGCTGTCGGGCTTCCTCAATTTAAATTTATTTTAACCCAACAGGAAACTGTATCCAGACCTTAAATTTTCCGAAAACACTAATGCAAGCAGGAAGAAAGTTCATTAGTGGTTAATCATTCGCTTATTCAGTAAACCTGAAATCTGTGGCTCTACGGACTAAATGTGCATCCGCAGGGTGCTCTGAGTGCAGACCTGGACAGCATGTGGCAGAACACGTACGTTTTTGTCGAGTCTGAACCCTTCCGCAAAGCGATGCGATGGACCTATTTACCTCAGCGGTGGCTGTGCCGCTCACCGAGAACGTTTTAGCTGCTAGGAGAGAGGAACGCCTTTCTCCTCTCCCCCAGTCCCGCCTGGCCAACTGGCAGCCTCTCTCCTGCATCCCTTTGCTACCAGAACCAAAAGGAGTATCCCGTTTGCATCATTGAGGGAACGAAATCAGCGTGTTTTGCTAGAGCTAGCCAAGAAAGCGAGTGCTAAGGGCTTGGGAGGGGGTCTTTTCTTTTTTTAAAAAAAAAAATCTATTATACTTATTGGAGTCTTTAAGCAGCGGTAAGGACAGATCAGCTACGCCTGAGACAGCCTTCCCCAGCAAGAAACATAGAGCACCTCTCAGGGCGGCTCAACAGCGAGCTCTTACAAGGGGAGGTTTATGCAGGAAAGCGTTCTTCAGCCTGTCTACTTCCAAACTTTGCAAGTCGGACTTTGCTGGGAGCTCGTGCTGCCGGAGGTATCTCAGAGCTCGGGCTTCTCCTAGCGCCCAAATGGTAGCCTACTGTCACGATGTAGAAGCTCCTGAGGTTTCAGCATCCCAGCCACACGACCGGGACGGATACAACACCGAGCAAAACCAGTTGGGTTATCGGCTGCCGGCTACAAAGCTGGCATCTGGCTTTGGGCAAGGGCTTGGCGCTCTCCTCCTCGCTTCCGAGCCGTTGGCACACGAGCCACGGCACGGGCAGCAGAAGCTCCTGAGAGAGCAGGCACGCAGTTTCGCCTCAATAGGGGTGGAAAGGGTTTTGATGCTCCTGGCTACGGTTTTCAAAAGGCTATTTGCGATTTTGGAGTCCCAAGGTTTCAGGCGCTGCGTGCGCTGCACAGCAGCCTGTTTCTCAGAGACGTGAGACGTCCTAGAAGCGACCGCTCCAGTCTCTTCCCACTTTTGTCATAGTCCTGGGGGTGTGTGTGCGTGTGTGTGTCTAATCTAACAAAAGACCCGTATTAATACCAAAATAGAAACTTCTACTCTCTGGTCTTTTGTTTTCCTCTGAGCTTTCCTCCCCCGATGTTTCTGTTGCCCAATTTTGCAGAGAAATGATTTTGCTTAACTGGAGAAACACCCCTGTTCATCTTAAACCTCTGCAAAGGATTTTGTGAAATCCGTTTATCTTAAAAACATAGAGCTAAACGCAGCCCATTATTTTACTGTATATTTTCTTACGCTTTGAGAGACACAGGTGAAGTGACCTACATAAGCGAATTCCTAGCACGTTACCAGCATCACCGTAACGTTAAGTGGCATGCTGCCGGGGAGATGTGCCTGTCTTATTTAACATGTGTATGTCTTATTCATAGCCTGGAAGGGAAGGGGGGGAGGGGGGGGAAGTAAAGAAGCCTATTTGTTAAATTCCCAGATGATAGCAAATGGGAGGAACGGCAGTTACCCATGAGAGGAGGAATGCAAAGGGGCTCTGACAGACCCTGAGCGGGGAACAGATATTAAAGTGGAACTCGGCAGGGGACGTGCCAGTCTCTAGTGTAGGGGGAAGGAATCGGCCTCGTGCCGAACAGAAGAAACTGGGAAGCAGGAATCAACAAAATAATCTGGGAGAGGAGGCACGCTACCGTGGAGGATGACGGTACCCCAAGCCTCCTCGCTGCTGAGCGCTTACACCCTGCCTGCCGCTGCCCACAGCAGCAGGACTGTCAAACCAGATGGCTTCCAGTTCGACTACACCTGCAGTAACTCCTCAGCTCTGGGCACGCTACCAAGGAGACGCTGGCAGATTTCAGGGACGTTTGCAGAAATCTTATGAACATGACGAAAATAAAAAGAGGATAGTAAATACTTGACAGCCATACATCCAAGTGGAAGAGGAAGTATTTTAAAAACAAAAAAGAAGTCGACAAAACTTAAATCAGAACAACGATGAAAGTGTGGAAGAAAAATCTACCCTCCCTTGCCGGGATTTTCCTGATGCATACATTTCTTCAACTGTATAAGGACGCCTCGAGGGCATGGCAAGAAGAGGAGAAAGAATAAAACTTGCATTTCGTAAAAACCACACAGGGCACCAAAAGGGAGGAAAACCATCACATAGTCAATACGAGCAGAAAGACAGACTGCCTTACCTTCGGGATCCATGCCACTTTTACAAGCGCCCAACACAACTCTTTGGTGCCAGTCTCACTTCTGCGTACGGGCACCTCACGGGGATCCAATACGCAGGCCCCCGGCCCCGCTTTTGCAGATTAATTGCGACCGATTGCCACCCAAGCCATTCCCTGGGGGAAGAGGCGTACAGGCGCGGGCCCTTTCCCTTCTGCACCCGAGGGCTTGCTGCACGGTAGCCGCGAAGAGCTCCCCTAGGAGCTCTTCGAGTAGAAACCCCTCAGCCATGTAGTCATACGGGAGTAAACGCAAATCAAAATAGGTATCTTAGTTGTGCAGCAGACGCTCAGGTGCAGAAAGCATCTCTCTCCCACGCTGTTACATCGTCTTCGCAGCAGAGAACGGCATATTGAGCGTCTGCAATAGCGAGAGAGGCCAAACGAGGTCCGCACGCTTCTGCAGCACGACCCCGTCACTGCCGGACAACCTGGTCCATCCTCGGGAAGTGTCCAACTTACTGTGGTTTTCCAAAAGCTGCGCACGTCAGTTCCAGCGGCTCCCCTTCTCTCGTGAGGCCTTGCGCCGGGTAATTCTGAGAAACCCGCACTTGAGGCTTATCTGCAGGACAAAAAAACCATCATGTCGTAAACTCTCGTGTCAAACCCGATCGGGTTCGCGCGCGCGCCCGGAGGGAGAGGCGGTCGCGGCCGCCGCGCTCCTCTCGGCCCCCTCCGTGCCGTTTGCCTAACCGGCGGGCGAGCTCGGCGCGTGCTCCCAGCCGAAGCGGGCGGCAGCAGGGAAAGCCGGAGCCGACCGCACCTCGCGCTCCGACCGAAGCACCGCGCTTCCCCGGGAAATACATGTTGCTGCGTTGGGAGTTTGTCTCTGAACTCGCTCAAGCTAAAAGGAACTCCTCTGCCTTCACGCCGAGGAGAAACCGGAGGTATCTGCGGTGCTCAGAACTGATAGGTTTTATCACGTATCGTATACTAGTGTATGACAACACTCGGCGTCCACGCATATTAATACGTTGGGCTTTACAAAAGACGCTCGTTAGAAACACAAAAAGAAGAAGTCACAGCCACTGCTGCTTTTGTTTAAACAACAGAAGGTTTCATTTCGTCCAAAGGAAGCTCTTCTAAATCCTAAAACAAACACAGAGAATTAAAGCATTTATAGGTAGGGAGCCAACTCAAAAACACTTTAGTAAGACCCTGCAGGACAAAAAAGAAAGCCATACCACAAACCCAGAGTCCACAATTAAAAAATTCATTATCTCCTACAACTGAAACACAGATTAAAAACGCAACCTAAGCCGTAGCAAAAATGTTATCAGTGCAAGAAATCAATTCAATGCTACAAATGCCATTAAGCCATATGTATTTTTCAGGAATTTACTCAACTGTAAGGAACAAAGGCAGGCAAAAAATCAGTATGCATAAAGGTTGAAACCATTTAAATGTTTCTATTTCCTTTGAGAGTAACCGCTACCAAAAATATTGGCTTGCTGCATTTTATTAACTGTGTTTAACTCATTAACATGCTTCCTATGGAATAACAGAGATTAGAAAAAAAAAATCCGTGTCAGGATTTAACCAATTTAAACTCTCATAATTTTCAGTAATGGAATAAGCTACACGAGTAAATCCTCTCCCGAGATGACTATACCACAAACATTTTATAAACTAATCCCCATTACAGATGCTTCTCGCAGCTATGAAACTCGGGCGTCTCTGCAGGCTGGAAACCGCGGCAGCCGCACGGGGACTGTGACGCTTTGGGGGTGTCACACGCCCGAGGTGCAGAGCCCCGCTTCCAGCAGAAACATGGGCGACTTCGGCGTGCCTGAGAACAGGCTTAGCGCTCCGCACACGCCAAGTGAAGAGGTGGGAGCGACCGGTACCTTCCAGGCGCGAGCCGAGGGGAAAAAAGGTCCTTCGTAGGAGGGTGAAAAGAGCCTCCCAGCGTGCCCTTGAGCCAAACCCCGGGGCCGGGACCCGTCCCCGGCGTACCTGGGCTCCCCCGTCGCAGCGCGGTGTGAGTACGGCCGAGGCGGTCCAGGTCTCGGAGGTACAAGCCAGCCCTGGGCTGGGGGGGGACGGGACGTGGCGCAAGTAGCCACAAGAAAAGCACAGGAAAGCAAAAAGCGGTGCTGCAATACTGTACTAAGCTTGGTCTGCGACGCTCGGGTCTGCACCGTGAGCACTGACAGGATGCATAAACGCGGGAAGATGAATTAAACCAAGTATTGTGCAGCAAGTAAATCACAAGCAGCATCTTCAACGCTGCGCTCACGCTCACCGCTCTCGTTCACAATTCCCACCCCCCCAGCCATCTGCTCGCTATTTATTATTTGCTTTGCGGCAGTACCTAAGAGCCCATGCCAGAAACATGGATGCTATTATACTCCGTGCTGTAGCAAGAGCAGAAAACCTTTTCAGCCCAATTTACGTGGGAACACAAAGGCTACAGCAGCCTGTGCTGAGAAAGCTCTGCGCAACATCTCCTGCGGCTTGCCTCTCCTGCCGCTCCCATCCCGTTTTCATTAGGTAAATTTTAGTATTTCTAATGAGCTGTTTACCAGCTGACAATTACTTATGGAAATCAAGAGGAATACACTGAAGGCTTGCCGTACTGAGAACGAGCTGCAAACTCGGCGAGCTCTCCCAGAACTGCAGGAGGTGAGCCCTTCTGTTTCAGCTTTCCAGCCCCACGGTCCCCCTTCAAACGAACGAAAGCAGCAAAGCGAACCCGCAGCGTTTCGATCTGGACGCCGCAGAGATGTCACCTCCAACATAAATCCGGGCTTCCTTAGCACACGCGCAGGCACTCGTGAAGACAAGAGCACTCCCCATAGAGGTATCGCAGCGAACGTCTCTCCTAAGCAGGACTCGCCAGCACGCCGGTAATTACAGCGGGCACTTCTGAAAACGCTTCCCGAGTCTGAAGGATGCAGGAGGATGGCTGGGCACTCAGGAGAACCGGCGTTCTGATTAGGCTCGCGGCGTCCAACAAAAATTTCACTCGCTTTGGCCAAGAAGTTGGGGTGGCGGTGGTGTCTGTCTTCCCCTTTTTCCAAGGACGTGCCTTTAGATAACCTTAAGTCCTACCTCTGCTGCTAAGCGTCCCGTCTCGGACAACGTCACTGCATTTTCTTCAGATTATGGACTCCGTCAGTAAAGCTTTGTAAAACGCCCAGCACCGTGGGATCCCGAGCGCAGTTCCTACCCGGGATTGTGACATTTAGCAGCCCACACTGGTCAAGTTGTGACGGTTTTCAATGCCTGGACTAGCAGTTTGCCACCGATTAAACCACTTTATTAAAAAGGCCGTGTTCTAGCCGCGACATCTGTGGCTGCATAACCTGGGGCAATGGCTGTCTCGGACGGTGATCCAGGGCGTAAGGCAAGCAGCAGCGGAGTTTTTACCACCAGGGGCATTCCAGCAGCCCGAAATCCTCGACTCGGAACGTCATAATGTCATACTGCTGGACTACTACCTAAAAACAAACACTTGCACCTATGCATCTAAGCTGCTACATACTCCACTGGCAGCCAATTAGATCTAACAACCCAAAGCTATTTCCTAGTATGCCTATTTCTAGCAGCTTAAAAAAACAGCCCGGTAATTTAATAAGGCACCTTTATTAAGCTAAACTCATTCAAAAGCTAAGAGTGATATACAAGGTTAAATACCAGTAGTCTAAAGGTTATGCTGCAGCGGCAACCAATTTGAAAAACTTATTACAAACCCATTCTGCGCTTGATGAGATTTCTTTTACCACAGGCGTGCCGTGTGCCTGCAAGCGCGGGAACCGCAGCCTTCCCGGAGGGGACAGCACGCCCCGCTCCTCGCCCCGCCGGTCAGCTACGGTGCGTGCCAGCCCGACCCCGCGCCGAAAAAATCCTCCTTTCCCTCCCCTCCCAGCCGAACAACCTACATTTTAATTTCTCAGGCAACGGAGATGCTGAAGACCCCTCCAGCTGACACGTCGTGCCGAAGCGGCAGGCGCTCGCTCGATGGCTCAGACGGAGCCCAGCCGCCGAGGCGGGAGAGCGCATCTCCCCTCCGGATTTCACCGGCCGTCCCAGGCTGCGCCCGCCGACGCTTCATAGTTTTAAAGCTCCGTGGTTTGGAAGTGACCAAAACACTCAACTCATTCTCTGCGTGTGTCCCAATTCTTCCTCTTATTAGCTGCTCGCCCAGTTTTTGCGCCATCAGCAAAGATTATTAACAGTGACTTTTTAAGAACTTCAAACGCTTCGTGGGAGCACTGAACAGCATCGGGCCAAGCACCCCGGCCAGTGCAGGCACTCTAAAAATACCATCGTTTGCTGATTACTCCCTAATGACTACCCTTTGAGATCTGCCAGTTAGTGATTTCTTAATCCATTTAAATGTGCGCTCCATCGATAACGCTTAGATCTCATTAATCAGCCAAGATATCAACGTTATACCGAGTTCGGTGCCTCGCAAAAGCCTAAGGCTATTATTTCTACCCATTTCCTTTCATCAGGCCAGCCTACGATCTCCAAGGCGGGCAAGCTCACCCTCTCAAAGCTCGTCACCAGACGGATTTGGCAAGCCTGACCTCCTCGCGCGCCCGGGGGTACCACCATGCTCCGGCCGGGTCAGCCTCGGGACCCTCCGCCGCACACCCCCTTTCCCACCCCGCCGCTCCGCAACCAAAACCGAGCCGAGGGCAAACTTCCAGCCTCCCCCGAGGCGCCTCTTTCCAAATGGCTGGCGTAACCTTCGGAGCTCCTGGAGGCGTGCAGCCGGCGCTCCGGAGGTGGCAGCGGCACGGGTTCCTCCAGCCACCCACCCTGCGGCTAAATTCTCAGACATTGCAGCCAGCAAGGATGCCAACACACAGGAGGCATGCCTATTATCTGGAGTACGACCACGGACTGAAGTAAGAGGTTGGTTTTCTCGGGAAGGGCAAGAAGGCACGTGAAAGGCGGTTGCGTTCTCACCCTCTCCCTGAAAATACAATCAGAATATGCCTAATGAGGAAACTACGTGCAAGAAATTTAACTCTGTGGTCGTACCCAGTAATTTCACTGGGCACAAGAGCCGCTAGAAGCTGCCACAGAAAGCCTGCACTGCGCTCGACGTACGTGTTCTTTGGGGCCATGCCAATCGTACCAGAGTTGAATCATCACACCGCAGCAGCTCCTGCTCCTCCAGCAGTCTCCGTGCAAGCGATACGGCTCCTACAACGCAGCAATCTGTCCGCTCTAAACCTGCAAAACCTGCACCGAGCCAGTCATTAATAACACAGTAAAAACATTCTGGGAAACACTGCTTCTTTTCCGAAGCCCAGGTGACTCCTAACCCGCGCCAGCCACCACCAGCAACAAACCAGTCAGCCCTTCCCGGCCGTCGCGCTCCCAGCTGAGGTCGGAAGACAGCCGAAAGCCTTCTTCCCATGTGCTGCTTCGGGGGGAAACCACACAAAAACAACGAATGAGGAAGACAAGCTCTTGAGAGCGGGCCGGCCCTCACAGAGCTCCACTGCAGAGCAGGAACGGGCACCGCCCGACAACACCGAGGTTCTCCTCGATGGTTCAATCGCTTACGGACGCTCAACCGAGGGGACACACGGCAAGAGGGGCTACCCAGGCCCTCGGTACATTTTCAGTGCGGGATTTCATAGAATCATAGAATCACTAAGGTTGGAAAAGACCTCCAAGATCATCGAGTCCAACCGTCAACCCAACACCACTATGCCCACTAAACCATGTCCCTCAGCGCCTCATCTACTCGTCTTTTAAATACCTCCAGGGATGGGGACTCAACCACTTCCCTGGGCAGCCTGGTCCAATGTTTAACCACTCTTTCTGTAAAGAAATTTTTCCTCATGTCCAGTCTAAATTTCTCTCTGCTCCAAATTACAGCTAAGCACGTACGCTGAGCAAATTGCACATGACTATAGACTATAGACGGCCGGCTTCTTCACGGCAGACGCGAGCAGACAAAGACGTGCTCCTGCAGCGGGTCTGGGCCAGGGGTACTGCAGCACGCGGCCCGGCGTCTTTTGCAACGCCGGACTGTTTGCCAACAGAGGAAACTACAAAATGGATTCTTTTAATGATTCAGCTGAAAATGCTCTTGCCTGCACGGTACCGCATCCAAGTTTTAAAATCCATTTTACGATGACTGTATTAATTCCCGATGCGCACCTCTTGGCAAAAACGATGACAGATGGCATCCCCAGGCGAAGGATCCCGCAGGTCACGCAGAGTTCCTGCCCGCTCTAGGTAATTCCAGCTTCAAAACCACCCAGATAATACTTCACACGTCTTTCTTCAGACGGGCGCTATTTTATCCAGCTCCTCACCTCTGCTTTGTTCCGTGGCCCAAAGTAACTACACAAAAAACCCGACTTCTGGCAGCTTCTGTACCTTACCATGCTGGCATGCTAGGGGAAGAGCAGGGGGAGTATATTTCTCGCTATTAAAAGACGTCAGCGAAGGTAACATTTATACGCAGGTATAAATACAACCGTCACCTTTCTCCTAAAATCAAGCGGGTTTGCTTATCTGGAAATGAAGTCTGCCTCCGTCGGAGACAGCCCAGACCCGGCAACCCCCTATCTTCTCCTCGCCTTTTGCGAGGATGAGAGTCTGCATGGCTGATTTTCGGCCAAAATACACAAACCTATTAAATAAATAGGTGTTTAAAATAACGATTAAGCACATGACCGGCAGTTCACGACTTGTCGTGAAGAGCCTTCCGACCCCAAACGCAAAATTTGCCCTCGACTAAAGGAATTTCAACACTTAGCTTGCAGCGGGAAAAGGAAAGCCAAAGCCAGGCAGGTATGCGGGGTATAAACACTTCCCTTCTGAATATTATAAGCACATACTGCTGCTTAATGCTTGCGAAATGCAGAGTCCAGGCCGTACTGCGCGCTCCTCGCTCCCAACGACATTCCTCCAAGAAAACCTTATTAATGAGCTTGCAAACGAGCACCCAACTGGGAAATGTCACAAACAAGAGCGGCTAATGCCCCAGAAAATCAAATAACTGAACACTTGGCTGATTGTGGTGCTTTTCATATTTACTAAAAGAAGGAAAAAAGCCGTAAATCAAGGTTTCTGAAGGGGTCAACACCTCGCCGAACAAAACAACTCATTTATTCCTTTTTAGAAATCTCCAGATGATAAATTACATTGATGTTAATCACTTCACTGCATACTATGCAATTAATATTTGTTCTCGATAGAAATACAAGGATTACTGGAGATGCGACGGCATACGTCTGATTTTTAACGTAACCGGGCACAAAAAATTCTCCCACCGTGACAGCAGAGGCTGAAACAGGTTCCATCGGGGCGTATTTTAAAAGTACACGTGTAGATATGATACAAATGAAAGTGCAATTAATAACAACTTCAGAAAAGCCAAAACAAAAAAAAGCAGCCCAGAGAAAATGCCAAATCAAGACTTTGAGGCTTTCACTTCCAGTATCACGTAATGAGATACGGAAAAGTACCACAAAGGCTGAACTTAAATGTCTCCGCGAATATCTGGTTCCATTCAATTCCTTAATGATATTTTAATGCATTTTGTTGCTTCATTTCCTTTCTAAAATTACACTCAACGCGCTGGTCTTCCCTCCCTCATCGGGGGAACTGAATCACAAAAAGAAAGCGACCCCGGCCAGAATCAGGGCGTATTTTCAAACCAATTCCACGCAACGTATTGCGGCCGCCCAGCGCAGAGGGTTATACGTTCACTGGCGTGGCTATTAATCAAGCACGAAGGTGTTATCGTTGCTGTGAGTACGTGGCACCATTTGTCAAGCTCTGTTTGCCTTTGAGAAGCACGACCAGGAGCGTTCCATAGGTATTACAGAGTGCTCGTTTGCAGAGATTTCTTTTTAGTAACGTAGCCTCCATTCGCCTGGAAGCATTTATCTCAAAACTTCACAAAGGGCCAGGCTGTGCCCCGTTACATGTGCAACAAATAGCTTACTCCGTGAGCAGGACAAGTTATTACTCAGCATGAATCAAGTCTTACTCGCAGTTCTGCTGGCCACAGCAAAACACTCTTTCCCCCGGTGCACGCGCTGTGAACTTGGTATTTATTTTTAAAGTTTAGGCACAGTAAGAAGTGATCAGTACGTCTATTATTTTTTGCTCAGAAATACCCAGGGAGAGGCCAGGGCAGCAGCAAGACAAACCAGGCGTAGCAGAGCCAACGACTGCCTTACTAACCCGGGGCTGAGGCGGCGGAGGGTTCGGTGCCGCACGTGCACCGGGTACGCCGGTGCTGCGAGATTAACCGTTAGACGAACCCCGCGCTTTCACCCCGTGAAGAGTCTGAACTTGCTCTGCCTGTCCCCCTCCAAGAGCACCGCCTGCTTCCTTCCTCCCGGCTTCGGAAACCTGGAACAACCCCAGCCTGGGGTGAGGAGGCCAACAGCCGTTTAGAAACACCTTCCCGAAGTCATCGGGGGAACTTAAGCCACCCAAAAACCCCCAAGTCTGCAATTTTTCTTTGAACTACAGCACAGAAGAAAATGTTCAAACGAATTGTTTTTAGGACGGAGTGAAGTAGGTCGCTTTGCAGACAGATTTCTGCACCTTTCTTTCCTTTTTTAGCGGAGGAGAACCTTTCAATAAAATAAATACACATTTTAGCCAACGCTTCCAAATAAGCCAAAGTACAAACGCTCCAGACTGTCAATGACGCGTAAGGTCCTCATTTACCAAAAGACATTTGACTTTAAGAAGCTTTAAGAAAATCACCTTCAAAAGAGGAAAGGTAAACGTTTTGAAGGGAGAACGGAGGAACTCTGGGGGAAGAAACGCCTCCCTCCTGCTCTCCGCCATCAGCCACCCCGAACCTGCACCCTGCCTGCGCGCCCGGGGGAGCGTTACAAAAGCCACCACCGCAGCCCCGAAGCAGGGCGTGAGGAACAGCCGCAGCAAATTCTTCTTGGAAAACGGCTGGGCTGCGTGGGAGAGTGACCTCGGAAAACGCCCGTTTTCGTTTCAAGCTCGCTCGACTCCCAGGGGCACAAACTGCACGCGGCTCAGGGTCTGTTCCCTTCCGCAGGCTGCATTTGGAATAGTTCCCCGTGCTGACAAACGTCCCACAACTCCCTTCCCCACTTTGCAAACTCTGCAGGTTTTTTTTTGTTTTCTGCCTGGTTTGTTCTTGAGAAAAACCCTGACAACTTCCGAGTTGCATCTTAGAAAAAAATCTCTCCGTACTCTGAAATTCAGTCAGACAAAAATACCTCATTATCTGAGAAGGCTCCATCCATCATCCTCCCGTCCTTCCCCAACGCATTTCATGCTCGAGTTGGAGACGTTAAGTGCAGAGAAATACAACGTCTGCTGAGAAAAATGTTTTCCTGTGCCCTGCTGATGTTCCAAAGGGGCGGGTCCGCTGTGCCCTTGGCGGGAACGGGCAGGACTTAGGGGGAGAGAAGGTAAGAGCGGAGACTTGAGCAAGCGACACAGCTAACTGATCCGGAGTGACGCCCCTCCGGCTGCAAGAGACGCAGCAACAACCACACGCACAGGACGAGCAGCGAGTGCCGAGTGCCGACTGCCGCCGCTTTGGAGATTCGGCAGTTGGCGTGCCTGCAAGGTAACAACGCGGTCAGTGGAAGTGCCCAAACAGCAGTCGGGAGGAGTCCTTTGCTCTGACTGCAAATCCCGTATCTAAAAAGCAATTGAGAAAGTATCAATTAGGTCTGATTGTCGGAGCCTAAGCTCCCCAAGAGGCAGGACAAGAGGATCTTCCTCCTGCTCGCGCTCTCCCGAAGGCCAACAAGTCGTCAGCCTGAAGCAGGAGAAGCTCAAGGGTAGAAGTTTGCTCTGTAGCTGCCTTTTCTACCCCAGGTTCAGGTCCAGCAGCAGGTATTAAATGCAAATGCCTGGACGCACTCCAGCACGTGAAGTCCCGAAGCCGCTAACTGCCGGGAGCCGCAAGGTTATGACGCACGACATGTTCTTCTGCTGGTACTCTTCTCTCAAGCCATCCGCTGCTGCCCACTGAAAGAACTGACTAGACTACCGTGGGTCAAGTCCCTGTACATAAACTTAATTACTTTTAACAAGCTCAGAGTTTAATTCAGACCAGAACATAAAACCAAACCAGTCCGAAAGCCCTTTTCCTCCTCCTCCCCGGTGCCTTCCGAGGAGGCTCTGCGCTAGCTCCATTCCAACAAACAGCTCCGGAACAAGCCAAGGGGACGCTAAGGGCAGAAACCTGGGCAAAGGATGCAACAGGAGCCTCCAGCGCGTTAGCTGAAGATGGCACGCGTCCCGCAGGACTCCCGCACAACCGCGGTTCACGTGTGCTTTGCCTTCGTTGCGGGGGGAACCCTGTAAAGGCTGCAAACGAAAGCGGTCAAGACGGGATTTACCGGAGTGGGAACGGGAAAAACGTTGTGAAGTGTTTTGCAGAAGGAGCGGCCCCCCTCCTATCCCATCACGCGACCAGGATTTCAGAGGAATTTCTGCAGGGAAGCCTAAAGGTAAGCTGATGCCCTTTCAACCGAGGGGAAGAAACCCTGCAAGATTTCAATACCTCCGCGTAAGAGGGGAGATGGGATTTTTTTTTTCTCCCCCTTAAGTATTTGATCAAGCCTCACAAAGGTGCTAATGTATTATTAAAGCTAATGGAGCTCTACAAGAAATGTTAATGGACATTAAGTTTGCATAAATGAATTACACATTAGCACAGTCGCAAGAAATCTAGTATCTGCCAATTTAGGTAGTATCTGATCATTTCTGTTTTCCTCATTACAGGAACATTACTTCCCGCTAGTTTCAGAGATATGAGAATTGTAACCAAGATGTTCATAATGAAACTACATAATGAAGCAGATGAAATAAATTAATACAAAACTTCCTCTTCCCCCTTTTAACGTCACGTTCTAGTCGAAGCGAACCTACAAAAATAAGCACTTGGAATCACCCTAGCACCCCGGTTTTCTGGGGCACCCCAGCCTTGCCGCGAGGACTGTCTGACTTTGCTTTGGGGAGCCGTTTTTTCTGAGTAGAGGCGCGCGTATGCAGCAGCTCCGTCGTCTCCACCGGCTGAAACTCAGGCGTGGCTGCATTTGGGACCCCAGGTATTTTCAGGTCCCTGCTCATAAACCTTGTTAACGCCACATACAGTAGAGCAGCTCCTAAACGAAGTGAAATGCATTATTAACACCGAACATGGTAGGAGCATTACAGAAAACAGGTTGGCCTTAATCAGCGGTGTTACTACAGATTCCACGTAACTGACGTTACTCTGATTTAGAAAACCAGTTGGTGCTGTATGTTCACAACGCACAATACTGAGCTTCTTTTGCGCAGCACCAAGTTGCTGCCAGTACGCTCCGACGGTGGCCAGTCGCTTTGACGGGGTAGTACGGAAGCGCTTTTCAAAGAGGTAAGCAGGTTGCTAAAAGAAAAATACTCAGATTTAATCTGTTCTGACAACTATAAAGCCCAGCCAGGAACCTTTGACGGTGGAAATTCTATGTACGGCAAGTTCTTTCTTACGAGAATGAAGGTACGCGCTTATCGTATCGCAGAAGGGCTAGGAAAAGTCGTGGCTTAACCCATGAAGTGGTACCCAAGGTTTTGATTTCAATTTTTAAATAACAGGATGCAAACCCCATCTACGGTGTAATTTTATCACGTAGCGAACAGCTCCTGAACTCTTAAGCGAGCGCTTTAATACGCTGAAAGAATTAAAAGTTCTGCTACTCACACATGACTTCTAGGTAACGCTGTGTCTGCAAGTCTTTGACAGCGGGGTGATCCACCAAGCAGATGACAGGGACCCCATCGTCCTCCCGTCCCACCTTCAGCACCAGCTGACTGGTCACCGTGTACATGTCGGACCACTGCTCCACTTCCGACTTGCCTGTCGGGGAGAGGCGGGAGAGAGAGCAGAGAGCGATCACGGGAGGGAGTACCTACTGCACCCGGCTCACCTCCCTCCTTCCCGTGCCCAGGTGACACCTCCCCTTCGGATAACCGTCCCCCCTCTGCAGCCGCTGGGGTTTAGGGGAGGGGAGTAGGCGTGCATGAAGTAACGCACCTCTCCGCGAGGCTGCTGCCGATTAAAGTCCACGCTACGCTGCCGCAACGATTAACAATCCCCCCAACGCCGTCCCCAAATCCCCAAACTCTTAAATCGATGAGCTACAAATCCCCTCCCACCCCTGAATCAACAATTAGCTAGAAAAGTGATTAAACAGATTAACTTAATTAAAAGCAGTATCGATAGGCTGAAGCAGTTCAGCAGCGCTCCGTTTGAAGGAGAGAACGGCAGCGGCGGCTGGAGCAAAGCACGGTTCCGGACTGGCTGCCTGAAGGATGCCGTAACGCGCGGCACGGAAACAAGGAGGAAGAAAAGGGCAAGACAGGAGAGAAAGGATTTTTCCACCAACTCAGCAAATGCTTGCTGACAACGCACCTCCACTTGGTTTTCAAAGACCCTTCTCTGTGGCTTTTCATTTACGAATTCACAGTCAAAACGTTAAGAGTAACTTTTGTAGCCGAGGTCTTCCAAACAGAAAATATTTCTGTATAATACATTAAAGTGAAGGGTAGCTGCAGAGGGTAGCTGCAGAAAGTGGCACCCCTTGATATTTAGAGGAAAGGCTTTCTGATCGGAGAAGCTACGCCTTCCCGCTGTTCACAACCCGCAACCAAGGATTTCAGTTTCTCTACTCCTGTTTAAAAAAAAGATCCAAAGAATCAGCAGGGTGAGCTGGTACTGCAAGAAGCTACCATTCAGCTCGGCGGTCTTCAAAGAGAAAGGAAAGCTGGGATTCAACTGCCAACACAAGAAAGCTCAATCAAGAAGCCGGACAGGTCAAGCACGAAGGGTCAAATACGACTGCACCGCTGCCCGCCGGAATGGGGAAGGGACCCCAGAAAGGGATCACTGGAAGATCTGCACACCACGTCGATGACGACCGGCGCTGGGAATCAGCGGGGCACCACTTCGCGTGGCAGCAGGTTTGCATTCCACCTTTCTCGGCATACTCTCAGCACGCGTCCTACTCGGACGCTCGTAGGTGCTGTACTTAAAGAAAGGATTTTATCCTGCCCTTGTAGGGGGGTGGATTTGAAGTAATGAGTCCGGACATCCGTGGAGAGCCCTTCAGTGTCTCGGACTGGGCGAAGCACAAAGGTGTTGTCAACCAAGCTCACATCTACATGCAGACTTAAACTAACAGCACGTCACGTGCAATCGGAGTCAGTGACTTGAATGTGCAAATACCGGGAGCAACCAGACTTCAGGGAGTAGGAGAAACCCATCTTATGTGAATATTCAGCTGAACACAGAGAAAACGCTCTCTAAACAAGACAGCTAGACGTGAAGGCGAATTGAAAAATCTTTACAGCCCAGAGCGCAGGTGATCCTACTCGTACCTAAAACAGGGCAGAGAGCTACATAAACCACCGCAGAAATAAATTCAACGCACAGCTTTGGGGCTCCTCAAGGCCACCTGCTGTTACAGAAAGACTCCAGGACCCCGCACTCGAGTCTGGCAGGTAGGCAGAGGACAAAATGGAGTTCAGCCCTTCTGTGTTAGGGAATAATCCGTCTGCCCACGTGCTCCTTTGTTCCTGAGCTGGTGCTTAAAGCAGCTCGTTCTGCTCCCCTCCGCCCCCCCCCCCCCAAAACTGGCAAGGGAGAACAAACATCCAGCGTTATGTCAATCATTTCAGCTGCCTGAGAAAAGCAAGTGACCGAGAGGATACATCTACCGGTTAGCTCCTTGTTTCCTTTGAACCATCTGATGGTGGTGGCTGGTCTGCTGGCCATGGCAGTGCAGTTCAGCTCAATCTCTTCTCCCTCAACGGCGATCTCCTTCTGGATATCAATTACCAAATTGCGTGGCGGGACTACAACGAAAAAGACAGCACAACACGTACTTGATGAAAAAAACCCAAACGTTCTTTGATCACTAACACAAGACAAAACCGTCAGGAAAGCCTGTAAAATCTACTAGAGGAAACTAGCCACCAGCATTTATTTGATCTTTCAATCGATCAAATCCTTTGATAGGCGGTTTCACAGTAATCAAGGGTAAGCGCTTTCACTCTCCACCTAATAATCATCGTAGCTTCGCAAATTATTACTTATCAAATTTGTAACTTTCTCTCCTCTCTCCCAGGCAGGCACCATCCCAGGGAAGACCTTTAGCCTTCTGCGCTATTCGGTTGTGTGCGCTGCCGTTTAAAAATACAGCTTGACTCCGTGCACATTTCTTGACTACTTCTGACAAGGAGAGGAAACACAAAAGCTGACATTTGGAAGTGCGTTACTTACGGTGCCTCTAACCTCGCAAGGCAATTTTTCTCTCCCGCTGTTCAGCTTCGAGCCTGGGCCGTGAGGAGTGGAGGCAGGCCAGCAAACA
Organism: Aptenodytes patagonicus; assembly: GCF_965638725.1. Taxonomy (NCBI): domain Eukaryota; kingdom Metazoa; phylum Chordata; class Aves; order Sphenisciformes; family Spheniscidae; genus Aptenodytes; species Aptenodytes patagonicus. Next base: position 665,575 of record NC_134971.1, read on the forward strand.
TCAAGCTCATTTAAGACGCTCAAAAAGCCACCGAGCGCGAGCCCGGAGTGGAATGCCATCACCTTTGAGACAACACGGTGTCCCCCATCAAACCGCCATAAACCAAATACAAGACCATCCCAGGGAGGAGAGAGCCAGCTCTGCCTCCAGTGACAGGCACTTGCATCGTATGGCCCTTCCTCTAGGATAGTAATTTGCCTTTCTCCCCAGACACGTATCTTGTTGTAAAACACTAAGCTAGAAGACTATACTCGATGAAAAATTATCCAGTGATATTCAGAAACAGGCTAAAACTTCAGGGGGATAACCGCCGCTGCAGCACAAGCCAGAGACGTGACGAGCAGGCTTAAAAATTACAACACAGAAGCAAGGAACCTCTTCCCCACGCAAGCACCGGTAGCTAGTAAGGCAAAAACCAGAAAAAAATGAACATCAAGAGTTTGTGCAGCACAGAGCTGCAGTTTCAGAAAAAACCCAGAACTTCCAAAGGAAACTCAACTTTGCTCTGATCAACGTGATTAAGCAACCGCATAGTTCAAATGTGACTAACACATTTTTGAGCTGATGAAGAACAAATATGTGTAAATACCATCCAGATGATCAAATGGACTAATTAGTCACTTGTGGCTTTTCTCTAAAAAGAACAGAACGGGCTACATATTTGAGATGTTCACATGTTCCAATTAAGCATGAATAAATCTACATACCGTGTCACGGGAGACATTAAAGTACGCGGGAGAGCCGGGGGAAGCACACTGCTAAAGCAGGAAAAAGCAAGCGCGAAGCCCTCTCCGAACACCGCCTGCAAAGAAGGATGCCTCCAAACCTTGCTCCGCTCTCCGAAGCGACTATCCTTAGCAGCAGATCGGCAAAACTACTCTTTGACAGAACTTAAGGTTTATCGAAGCCTGAGCGATGACCACCAGATCTTTGGTGGGGAAGGCATCCCCCGGAGGACCAGCCATACACTGCTCCCCCGGCCCCGGCTCATTTTTTCTCCTAATTAGGGAGTCAATAATACGGAAGACAGGAAAGACGCGTTATCCTCGGTGTCACGGTACCCGATCTCTCCGTACAAACGCTAGCTAAGATGAACGGTCCCCTCCCCGGTCTTCTAATAATAAACATCCATCTTCGCTGCCTGCTCCGTGAACTACCGTTTGGCCCCAGCGTGCGACGAAGGCGAAGAGAAAACACCCGCTGCTTTGTGGATGGCGGGAAAGGCAGGCACACACCGGCCATGCCGCAAACCCTTCTCAAAAAGAACTGAAGCACGAGGCAAGAGAACACTCTCCCCTGAATTCTCAAGCACGATTCGTGTTTAAAAAAAAAAAAAAAACCCAAAGAACCACATTTTGTCTCCCGCTTGAAAGCCAGGCAGTGCTGTGGCTTATAGGCGAATAAAGTAAGTACTGTTATTTCAAACACCTTCTCGGCATTGTTAGCAGCGAAATGAAATCCAACAAACTATTTCTGCGCGCGTAGGATTAGAGAGGAGAGCTGGAAGAGAGCTTCCTATTCCCATGAATACTGGAAAGCGCACTAAAACTTTGAAGATGTTGATAAATGTAATAGCTATAGTAGAACCGCTTATACGCATTATTTAAAAGACGTCTAAAAACCTAAGAACCAAATCTCATTAAATAAAAGGAGGAAGATTTAAACTAATCAGCGAGCGAGATCTGACATTAAGTCACCCTCTGTGATTCAGGTTCTCCTATTAATAGAGTCTTAAAAGCCGCTGCTAATCTGCAGAAACAGCTCTAATAGCACGGGCTGCTATTATTGGTAACCGCATCGGTCTTGCGGCTGCCCGTGCACCGCAGTCCTGCAAAGCCTGAGGGAGCGAAGGAAAGGCAAGAGCTCGGCAGGGCTGCGCGTGAGCGCATTTCGGGGGGGGTGTGGGGTGTGGGGGACACGACACGGGGGGGAGGGGGCAGAATTAACTTCAGCTCTGCAAATAGCCGTTCCTAAGCAAGTGAGCAAACTTAGGGTGTCAAATGAGAGATCTTACGTTCTCTTACGTGCGAAACAAATTTTTGCTAGAATTAATAGGAAGCTATCGCTTTCCATCAGTCGAGCTCCAGATTTCACCGTATATGTAAGTAAGTCAACTGACAAACAGGCAAAAACTTACGCATCTTCACAACGGCAGGAGGTTCACCAGCGATGCTGTTAGTAATATTTGCCCTTACGGAATATCATCGACAGGCAAAGATGCTGCCATTCGCCATTAAAATGTAATCTCTCGAATCCCCAAGTTTTGGAAGAAAAGATTCAGTATGTGATCAGAGCAGTCTGATTACTGCAAAATTCATAAACTGAACAGTTCTACTGTGCTACGAAGCATTCGTGTGGATTTCTTTCCCCTCTGCATATCAGATAATTATTGAAAGACATTTGCTACAGCTTTTACTTTCTGGCTGGCTTCTTCCTCACTTCACCGAACGAGATGCAACCACCACAACTGATCTCCCCTTCTCCCTCGGAGACGTGCCCTCTCTCGCCCTAAAGAAAACAGATACGAGGCGGAGAAGGGCTAGTCTTGCAGAGCTCACGCCGTTCTGCCAAGCCCTGGGCTGGGCAGGCGCTCCTTCCAGGACGTTGGCAGGTCCAGACTTGCCCGAAAAGCCGAACGATTCACTCGGATACTCTTACAGACTGGTGGACAGCACAAACAACTCATCCTTGCAGGCTGTCTGCAAACGAAGGCTGGCATTAAACCCCGCTCCGTAAAGGGCAGGAAAACCTCACAGCCTTTCCCAAGCGACCCGCCCAAGTAAAGGAGAGGCCTGGAAGTGGAGAACACCTCACGCTTACACCTCCGCTTACTCTTTGAGGCTGAAAAATTGCCTGCGGACAAAAAAGGGAAGACCCGAGAATCACACCAAATATGATGCCTTGCGAGACAGGAAGGCGACGCAAGGGCTATGGCATGCCACCGGACAACCCGCTTGGTATTTGCCGGCAACCCTTGGAAATCTTGTGTCTGCAGGTTCAAGCCCTAAGCTGCGTTGAGCTATTGAAGAGCTGAGCGGGTCTCCAGCGGGAGAGCACTCAGCACTCAAACCCTTGCTGTGTTTTAGCACTGGAGAGCTGCGGCTCTCTCCGGGCGGCCGGAGCTCTCCGAACGCCGTGCGCAGCCCCGTCCCGCTGACCCTGTGCGTCCAGGGATCACAAAGTTCACCGCAAGCACCTCTTCGGTCCTTACCGAGCACTGTAATCGTGGTGTAAATTTCCTGGGGGGGATCAGTGTAGAGCTGGCAGAAGTACCTTCCTTCATCAGAAATGGAGACGTTTGTCAAGGAGACTCGGAGCTCGCTGTTGGAGAAGTTCACCAGCTGGAACCTGCTGTCCTTCAGGGCTGCGGAGCAAGCACACCCTTAGTGACTGCGATGAGAGACGCAGCGTCCCCTCTCACCACACAACAAAGTCCAAGGTCTATAAAAATGGCAGCAGCAGCAGCATCTAGACAAGCACCCCGCGGGTTCCTGACTGCAGCTTCCGTCCTGCTTCTTACCTTTATGTCTGGACCTATAAAATATTTCTGTTCTCAGATCATTACAAAGAATCAACATGAGCAAATCACCAGGCACGGTATCGAATCCGTGGACACCGTTTTATTATCGGATGGCTTAGGGACACGTAGGTAAATCGCTTACTGTGAAAATCCACTTCTACACGCACCCATTTCTGACCATATGCAGTCAGTGGGCTAGGGACAGCGTGAAAGATAAAAGAATTGGGGAAAGCATAGTTTAAAATTTGTTTCCTGACCAGTATCGGCTGTGCAAATGCTTTCAGGAATTTGGAAACCGAGCATTTTAAATCTTACCAGCCGAACACAAGGGCCTCGAAGGGCGGTGCAAGCGGAGCGAGCCAGCCCCCGCCCGCGTACATCGTCAGATCATACGACGCCTCGGAAGAGAACGTGGTTTGCCGTGCGTCTCCACGACGCCAGGCACAACGTGCCACCGTCCCCCGTCCCCGCAGTGACACCAATGCAGACAACAAAGCGTTTCATTGCAGCTACCGTGCTCCGTGGCACTGTCACAACAGGAAACAAAGCCAGGCTCGTTGGCTGGACACGGCAGGGACGGGAGATTCTGTTTTTGTTATAAAGAAGCACAGATTGTCTCGAAAATTTCAGTCTTCGAACCAAGCAGATTACCTCTGAGAACACTGCACTGCCTCGGCGTTGCCCTATTCAATTTGTTTGTGTCAGCTAAATATTTGGCACTCGATTGCAATTCACCCTGAATTACTACAATCAATTCCTATTGCAAAGTAAGACGGTCTGACTTTTAAAGGGGACCATCGAGGTTTCCATTAAGGAGAAAGATTATAATTGCCTGTCTCATCTACCCTCTAAAGAATTGACTAAACTTTAAGTGCCCAGCATTACATTAAAAGAAGAGATCTTTCCCCGGGTGCAAGCGAAGCGCAGGAAAAGTTGTTGTCAAACAAGGAAAGATGAAACTTACGTCTGAAATCTCTGAAATAAATCGTTTGTCTGTTGGGATTCAGGAGCTGAATCACCGAGTCGTCGCTGTTCTTGACTCGGCAGCTGATGGTGGCGACGTCTCCCTCCACCACCGTCACATCTTCGGTAACCAAATTCTGACCATCACCTTCGGAAGAGAGCAAAGATGAGAAACAGCAAAGTCAGAAATGACGTCGGCAAGTTTCATTTGGAAACGAAAAGCTCCACCGCCGCCGCATGCTCAGCGCCCAGCGGCACAACCCACGGGCCACTCTGCCAAAACGATCTTGGATTTTTCACTGACCGGCCTAACCGAGGAAGAACTTGTATTTTCTGCAGGGGGAACCCTGGGCAGGCAACGGAGGAACATCAGCCGGCGAGCCATTGACCCCGGGTCTTCCAGCCAGCTGGGGTTATACGGGAACGGGACCCCCGTTACGCCCCAGTAACTAAGCAAACATACCTCGCACAGCCACACTTGGCTTTTGCTGGGACTGATACTAATTTCACTGAACAGGCACAATCACCCGCACGACAAACACTCAGAACAGCAAAGCCCAGGAATACAAATACGGATCTCCCCCCCCCGAACTGTACTGGCCACCGCTAAATTAAAGAGGAGTAATTGGGAGGGAGCTCTACGATGGGAATACAGGAAAAAGGACTACTCTATGGCTACCACTGTATGGCCTCGCCACGGAGCACGCTTTTTATTGCAAAGAAGCCATTTTACCCCGGCACATTCTCTCTGCCGTATTTTAAAGCGTGGCCAAAGGCAGAGGACGAGGGAAAGATCGCACCGGCCGCCGCACGCCCCTCCATGCTTTAATACTCGTACCGGCCTCGGGGGAGCAAGTTCCACGCCACAGGCATGGAAACGGCAGGAATTCGCTTCCTCTCTCAACAGATGAATTTTGTGAAATTACCTTGAAAGAACAACGCGCTGGAAGAAGCACTTATCCTTTGACTTGCGGAGACAGACTTTAGGGAACCAGGTTCCACTCCCTCTGTGTAATCAGCAGGCGCTATTAATGTCCAGAGGCAGGAAAAAAAGGATTCGATGCAATTATGCGGTGGGAGCCTTGTAATCATTTACAGGTCATCACCTCGAAAACTCTCCTCCTAATGAATCGACTCGTTACATCACATGCATGCCGAGAAATTTGCTTCACGTGTTAACGAACGCAGAGGAAGGGAGTTTGAAAAAAGCGCTTTGCGTGTCGGTTTTTCTATAGCTACCGGGAATCTCGTCAAGACTGGAAAGCGAGCGGGAGGAGTGCGGAGCCAAGGCAGGAGCGGGGGACACCACCCGAGGGACTCCAGCCAGGGCGGAAGGCTAATCGGAGTCCCTTTCGGCCACGGCTTCGGTCTGCTTTCAAACCACGCAGGCGTTACGGAGGAGGGGGCAAAGCAACGTGGGAGAAATTTTGCAACTCTGAGCGCCGATTTGCCCAACGGCGTGAGGGTACGCGGGCACCTGTCCACGGGCTGGGTGGCCAGGAGAAGCCCTCTGCTGATTAACAGAGACCGGCGGGGAGACAGTCCCGCTCCCAAGTTAGCCACGAAAAACGCCAAAACTGCAAGACTTCGGTAAGGTTTGCAAACACTAGGTCTGGGGATGTTAGTTATACTCTAGTTTTTCTCTCGTCTTGCATTGTCTCCGTCCTCCTTTCTTTTTGACTTACTTTTATTATTAGACGAGCCTTGGAAATAAATGTTTGACAACAAGTTTGCATGGCTTGGAAAGAAAGAGACTGAGAAATCATCAGACACCTTTCCACGCCTGACGGCACCGAGGTGAAGTCTCGGCACGTTTTCCTGCCCTCCTGGTATAAATTTCCTTTCTCCGGATTGATGAACCTTGAACAGCGTCACGAGAAGTTGTTATCAAACAGAATAACACCCGTACCAGACAAGAGTCCCCCAGGCCATCGCAAGAGGTGCAAGAGCCCCTCACGGACGTTTCCCTGGCTCCTGCTCCACTTTCTGCAAGTTGGTCATGCTCAAATCCCCCAGAACCGAGGACGAGCATCCAGCCACCCCGCCACGCTGTCAGTACCCTTAATATAGCGTTCTTGAACGCTCCTAACCGCTGTAATGCGCAGGTTTGTCAAGTAACGTAAACCTACCTGATCAAAGGCGGGGGATACAACCGCGTTACTTAACAACGTAAGCTTACCGTCCGCGCGGTGTAAGACTTCACACCCAGTCCAGAGGGTTTAAAGCCGATTAAAGACAGTTGCGGGCAGGACAACCCATTAGAAGACTGCAATATGTCGTCGTACCCGCTACTTGGTACCGGCCCCAGTGAACGAAGCGTTGCCTCGTGTCCGCCGCGGCACTGGGACTGCAGGCACGCCTTTCCCCTTCCGCGCTCGGGGACAGGTCCCCAAACCCTTCGCCCCCGTACCGACGGCGCAGACCCCGAAGGCTATCCAACGCAGGAGCCACATCAGCCGCCTAGCGCGGCGCCTCGCCGCGCTGAAGAAGAACCACGGAGGTGTCACAGCAGCGCAGAACCGACCCCTGACAGGCACAGTCAGGCTCCAGCGTAAACGACGTTCGAATAGCTCAAAGGCAGCGCAAGCAAAAATATTAAATGTTACTAACTGCTTCTGGGGAATAATTTTATCAAACCCATTGAAAACAAGGTTCTTGCACAAGGATCAGCTTGATATGTTCTCATACACGCAATATTCACTACAAATCATTAACAAAGCTATTAAGATTCGATTTCCATCTAAGCAATTATTGCTAGCATATTTTTTTACATTTACTTTAAAAGACTCAATCCTATTTTCAATTCATTAAACTGTTCCTTGCATTTACTGAATTTTACATCAGCTTAGAAACCTATTTGAATTAATAAGAATTACAGTAGAAGTAATTTAGAAATAAATTATTTGAAGTTCAAGCCACTGAAGCTTTTCAGGCCGGGATGCTGCTACATTAAGCCCGCTGACTGATGGCTTTAGAAGTCCAGCATCTCGGTCCAGGCTGGCATCAGGATCCCTCTCAAGAAGGCGTTTATTCTCCCCAAGGGCCCGGGGTTAACGACAGGCAGGGTGCACGTAAGGACGCGCTGAACCCACGGTCTGAAGCAGCCAGCATCTCCAGCCCCGCGGACTTTGCGTATTTATTCTGAATCAAAGGGCGCCTAATCCGGCCGCTGTCTGCAAAGCTCCTCTTGCTCCGCTGACCTGAATTTGCTGGCTTAACTGGAAGCACCAGACCGTGCAAGTTAACACTTTGGGTATCTGTATTCGTACCCGCTCCCCCTTACCAAGACGAGAAAGTTATTTCCGTAAACAGCATCAATTACAAACTCTAAATTAAATAAAAACGCAACGTGAAGCGAGAACTCTTTAGACCCATCTTCACGTCGACATTTCAGGAAGTTTCTCGGTAAATATTTACTGGCAGTATACGAGTATTTTGCGGAGCATTAAAGCAGAGACGTTTACAGCATTACAACGTGTTGTAACAGAAAAGGAAAGACCGGGGTGGGGGGGAAGAAGTTTATGGACCCAGCATAGAATCACAGAAGTTGAGAGAAGCAAAGGAAAGCCACTATTGAAAACCAGCTTTAAATCACCTGCCAATTCGTAATACGGGGGGGGGGGGGGGGGGGCAGGGCATGAGTTGCGGGAAAAAACCCAACAGAATTATAGGGGATAGATTTTCATCTATGACATGTGGATGGACTATAAAAGCCCCTGTGCATTGTCCTTGTACGAGACAACAGTTTCTTGTTGGTAAGTCCAACACGAAGTACAAATCCTCTCCCCGGCGTTCCATGCGCCTAACGGACAGACTCCAAGACCCGACTTGGGAGTTTTGATCATCTCGATCTCGAGTATAAGGCATCGCTATCGAGGGAGGCGAAAGGCAAGGTGAAAGAAGCCAGCCTCCGAGGCGGGCTTCGGGGCGAAGCGCCGTATATACGTGACATATGTATACAATATTAACGAGCAAGTGTAATAGCTGAAACAGATATCTGCAACGCAAGGGGAAGGAAAAAGAAATGCTGCGCATGTTTCCTTTGTTACCCAAAGCAACTCTCCGGCCTCATTTACTGAATCTCTCTGTGCGACGTAAAAAATGACATCGTATTTTACACTTCCCGGAAGGGGGAGCAGAGACGGAGGGATGCAACGCTTGAGGAACGGCTTTGGCTGGAACCTATACACAATTAATTTCTGCACTTGTCCTTCTGCCTTAGACCACCGCAGTCTTGGCTTTCAGGACTGCGAAGACAGACACGGACGAGCAAACTGTGCTTCAAACAAGTTCCTCTTAGCTGGACACAGCCCAGGGACCTTGGCTCATACGCAGCGGTCACATCTAAAATCGATTCTTTCTCCACTCGTAGCACACCAGGGTAGAGTGAAACGTCAGGGAGAAAAGAGGGAAAGATTAAGGATACGTGCTCGTGAGCACGCTTCTTCAATTCCCAACAGAACGCGAGCCACAGGTGCTCTATGGTGAGCAGCGGCACTGCTGATTCAGTGTACAGGATACTGACACAAATGCTTGCCAAGAAAGAGTAATTTGCATGGCACCTGAACTATGTAAGCCCATAAACTTAAACAAAATTCCTCTTAATAAATTGAGTCAAATGGAACAACCCACACAGATACACAGACTATTTGTTCGTGTGCTGGAGGGAAAAAATGACACCGTGATCAATCCATGGAATTAACGTAATTTGAATGTCAAAACTCATCTATCAGTTTCAGCTATCTAAAAGGAATGCGGCGGTTAAATAACCAGATAAACATTAAGCAGGTTTTACAAACACCTAGCGATCCACCTACTCCAAAAGCTTCGTCTCCCTGTTGTTACTTCTCTTTGCTGAGCAGTTCCTACGCTCTTCTCCATCCATCAGGGAGATAGCATCCCTTCAAAATAAACGTCACGAACCGTCTTCTCGGGAAGACTGCAGGAAGCAAAGAGCCTTTTTGGCGTGCTCGAATACAGGAACCAGACAGAGCAGGCGAAAGGAGGAAATCAAACCGCCGTTTAATTTCTCTGCAGACTTGCTTCAAGGAGGGAGGAGAGAATCGACAACGCTGTGCTGGAAGAGGTTGCGGGAGCTCAGTGCATCTGGTCTTGAAGTCTTGAGGGACCGTTTTAAAAAGCTACTATCGTCACACTTGAACTTTTGAGAAGAATGGACAATCCACTCTAATTGTGTTGGCAAGAAAAGGCAATTGCTTTTTACAGAGTTAATTTCATGACATCTTTTCGCGGGCGAAAGAATGATAGCAATTTTAGATCAGGCTGCCTACGTACGTACGTACGTAGGCACGTGAGCGCACGACACGGCTTTCATCACACGCGAACGCTGCTGCAGCTGAAGACGCCCTGCGCCAGCGATGAAAAGGATCGGGTCTGGCGTTGGAAAGTAATGCTTAAAACACACACGCTAAAACCCAGTCCGTATTCCTCAGCGTGTATCGGAAGCACACAGAGATAGGGACGTCGTCACCCACTTGCGCAAAAAAGCTTATTGTGAAAACTTTAGGGCGAAGGGAAGGCAGGAGAAAAGGCAGCCTGCTGCCGCCTATACCCATGCCCAATCCCTAACGGAAGCCCTCCGAGGCCACGGAGTCTGGAGCCACGCGTGGGCATCTCTGAGCAATTCTTCTTTTAATTTGACCCTCATCCTCAGAGCAGAATTTTGTTTTCCGCCGAGATTTACAACTAACATTTTGAATCGGCAACTTCCTCTTCTGCTAAGATCTAATTACCAGTTTTGTGACCCCGAGTCAAGCATCTCTGAGATTTTCCTGCATTCAAGTAGCTCTTACTCCCTCTTCAACACCTCCGTCCATGGCCAGCAACTGACGCAGAGGGGCCAAAACGCAACTCCGCCTCCCATGGCAAAAAGCTCTTCAAAAAAAGTAGCGGCGGCAAACAAAACAGAATTCTAGAAAAAAAAAAAAGTCTCATTTTCAAGTTTGCTCCGCTGTGCAGGTCTGTCATCTTCAACACACTGCCGTTAAGTTTTGCCCCGTGGAAATCCCTATCTACTGAGCACCAAGAGCGACAGCTACTTTCCAGCAAGGCGTCGCACCGCAGCCTCAGAACCAAACCCAACAGATCTTGCTGAAATGACACGAAGGGAAGGGGATACCACGGCTCAACTTCTCTCTCTGAACCTCAGGCCACAGCAAATCGATACGGTGACGCTCACCTTGTACCAATATTTTTACTTTCAAATTTAATGCGTATTATTCTTCCTTTACCACTACAGCTAGGTTTAAAAGAATTGCTCTGAGAAAGGACACTGCCGATTCTGTTGCTACCAGTTTTGGCATCACCTGACGATGCTAAAAGCATCAGTTTCCGCTTGGGGAGAAAAAGGTGGGGTGGGTGGAATTAACACTCTCAGGAACTATTCCCAAACTGCCAGCGTCACGGTTGGGTACAAATACAGGTATTGCCGATCACGAACGAAGTGCACTGCCAATGAAGGAACTACTCCTTGGCGACGTACGATGCCTCCTGCTTTCAAAGCAGAGCACGATTCTGCGCAAAGGTTTATCACTTCTCGGGAGAGGGAACGGCAAAAAAGAGAAGGAGGCGCCAGATTCAAGCTTCATACCGTTCTCATCGGAGCCAAGATCGACACGGACCTCGCCACCCATCCCCAGAAACCATCAAAGCTAGGGTGAAGAGCTCGTACACGTTTTTGGACGACCAGTCATGCGATCCAAGCGGATGCCCGCCAGTGATCCCGTAACCGGGACTGGCAACCGCGAGGCTTCTGCTCTTCACAGCGAGTTTCTGCGAGCTTCCCTGACGTCGTCTGCGGGGACAAAACCACTCCTGCCACTCGGCATCCTCAGCGCCAGCTATTTCATCTTCTTGCCGCACGCTTTACTCAGCCTCTGTAATTGCAGGGGCCTATCTCCCCTCTTTCTCAGTACATATTTTAACAGGCGCGCACACGTGTGAACGCTTTCAGCACCTTTCAGCAGCGATGCAGCCGGCGAGGCAGGCGACTCCTTTCCCCAGCTCTCCCCCAGCTACGGCTCACGCTTCCCCGCTGAATTACTCTCCTCGTCTCAGAGAGAACATGCAAGGTGGTGCTAAAAATTACTTATTGTGGGGAGCATGCCTACGTTATGAAACATACACTTCAGAAAAATATACTGCAACTTCGGGCAAGTTGCGCACAGCTATTAAATTTGTGGAGAAAAAAATGCTATAGCCACCTCTACAGCTTTTCTCGCTTCAGGAGCGAGAATAAAAGATGACAATAGCTCTGAACTGACACCAGAGGCTGTATTTACTTTAAACGTTTGTGAATTTCTGCGTGATGAAATGGCGTTGGGGGATTCTTTCTCCTGGTTTGTAACCAAAATGGTACAGAGATAGAAAACTGATGGGAAATGCCGCTAAAGCTACACAGCCGGCTGCGCACGGTTAGTCCAAAGGAAAGCAGCTCCTCTGCTTTCCTCTTGCTGCACAAGCCTGTGCGCTCTTGGCCAAAAGGTTTTTCAGCCTAAAGCGCTTTCTGACTTCCCGGTGCCCATCAACGCCGCTTTGCCCCCCCCTCCCTTCGCACGCCTGCCGTTACCGGTAACCACATCGGCGCGGGTTTGTGATCCGTCACCTGTGCTGGCATTAGATGTCGTGCTTGTCTTTCTATTACCCGGATATCGATAGATACAAATTCCACGGCCATACATCGCCCGTCCCTTCAAAGGTTACCATCGGCGGATGCTGGGGATCGATACGGATCTTATCTGTCACCAACCGGGCGGGGGGGCACAGCCAACGAGGCTCCCGGGGACCAGGCGGGGAAGAATTTGGCACGGCTCGCAGCGTTAGTGCCGTTTTTGCAACAAAGCCTGTTGTTCTGCAAATCTCAGGTTTTCATTCCACATTTCCAACCAAATCTTGTGACAGAAAGCAATTTATAACCATCGCCAGAAATTTAGTCTTTCAGAGTACGACCGTATTTCAAGTCAATGGGTTGGGACCGTTTGAAGGAGGAATCCTACGAGTCGCGCTCGCCACAATGGAGCTTCTGATGTCTGAAAGCGCAACTTCCATGTTTTGCTGCCACGGCTAAGTTGGAAAGCTGTGCGCTACGTTTTTCCTGCTTTAGAACTGATTTCTTAACCCATTTGACAGTTCTTAAATAAAAGATGTTGCTACTGCAGCTCTTCATTTTATTTATATCTATCTATCTATCTACGTAGGGATGCTCAAACAGTTTAACTAACTTCCCAGAAGAACAGCTTTCAAGAAAACAGAAGCAGCGGATCTCTCGCTTCTATTCTGGAGGCTGACAGTCCGTTGCAAGACAATAAAAGGTCACTTATTAAAAAAGAGTGTCTTGCTCTCGTAAGGTCAGCGGTTTATCAGAGCATCATCCAGAGGATGTCTGTGCGAGCACCGCTCCTTGGCTGCTGTACACGGGAGACACGGAAGATCTTTTTGGGGAAGGGTTTGAGAAAGGGAGGCAGGACGAGGAAGTCACCCCCCGAGAGCTGCCTGGGGGCTCCGAAGGGGGCTGTCAGGGGGACGCGAAAAGGGAGAAGCGAGGAAGTGCCTGGAGGAGCGAGCAAAAGTGCAGTAAAAAGGCGAAGCTGTGCACAGCCTCAGGAGGAATACAAGGCGGGTACCTTGCACTCGTGTTCCTCTTTACGCTCGGCCGTCACTGCAAGCCATCATCCGTCAGGGACAGCACCTAAAATCCAACGCTTCGTACTCCCTTACCATTGCTCGGAAGCGGCATCAGCAAGGCAGACGTAGTTTGACAGCGTAAGATGGTCCCAGCAGACTGCTTCCTCCATTCGGTATGTTTAAATAATACTCAATTAGGATCAACGCTCATTTATTATTAACCTCGCCCTAACACAGAATTCCTTACCTGCGTTGTATCTTCCAGCTACATCGCTATCAAGGACACACGTGGCCTAGATCTAAGGAAGGAGACCTCGATTAATCCGCAGTCTAAAACACACGTGGAGTTTCCTCCCTCTGTCATGACTTGTTCCATTAGGAGCTGAAGTCTGACGTACAGCAGGTTGCTGCAGGTAAGAGGAGGCAGCACTGATGAAATATTCAGTTTTCACAGATGATGAGTGCATTCAGTACGTTTACATTACCAGAACAACGTTATTTAACAGGACCTGCTGCCTTACGTTCGTTTCTGTCTCTGCCACGGGGGGCTAAAGCCGTGGCAGCCTCTGCTGAAACCCTAAGCACGGAAAGAGAGAATTTACGTGTTTGCAGGTTTGTCACCCGCACCGTCACCTCTATTTTTGTACTGTAGAGGCTGGCAGCAGCCACATGCTTCGGATTTAGCACGGCACTGGTCACACTCGGAATTGGCACGCGTATCTTTGGAGGAGGCTCGCCCATCTGCTCTCTCTCCACCTTTCCCCGCAGCCGTCGAGGCTACGCTACCACGGGCATAAATCAGGTACCGTGGCTGGACAGCAGACACGGTGGGGGGGGACGGACGGACAGACGGACCTTCCCTCGGCATCCTCCGCACACGGCCGCCAGCGGGGAGCACTTGCAGGGATACGAAGCACCCCAGTTCCTTCATCCCCCGAGACGCTCCTCGCGATTCCCAAGCGTTTTGTGAAGGTGCCGTTGCTATTGAAGTCCGCTTTGGTATACAACTCAATTCTTCGGTACCGCAGCGCCTGCTCTAGGCGCCCACGCCCCCCAAAAAACGCCAGTGGGGATTAGTCAGAATGACGGGATTTTCCAATAACGAGGAAAGCTGTTTCAAGTCAGATGATGGGTTTCATTTTACTCTAATGAGCAGATATGTCTTATAGCCATAGCTGTAACCCATTTCTCGCAGAGCTTTTAACATCCTTTTTTTCTTCCTGTCAGTAGCATCTGTCACAATGTGCAGCTTAACAATCTCTTTTAAACCCAAGAAATCTTTATTTCCATAAAGCACCCAAGATGAATTTTGATCAACATCAGCCCGATCTCTTTTCTAAAGAAAGGATCTCTCGTAACCGCCTGCGCACGTAAGTTAAAGCTGTTCTGAAGTCTTTAGTTCTGCCGCTGCAATAGGCAAGAAGTAAATGACAAAATTAATGGCAAACGTGCAAACCCATAGAAAAATGTCCTGAAGCACAATGGGATAACAGATAATAAATTGGAATACAATATTTTTCGTGGGGTATTCTGGCCGATTCCCATTCTTTGGCTAAGCACGCAGTCAGCTTTAAATTACAACACTTTACGGGCTGCATTATCCGCAGAAGTTGTTCTGCAAGCCTTCGATGGAACGCCCGCAGAACTTTTACCCAAAGCGTTTACCGTTACGTAAAACGAGAAGGCAAAATATTCACCAGCTCGAACAACTGAGAGCTCGTACGTCTGGACTACCCCTCCACACACCAACCCGTCAAACACTGAACGCGCAAGGATGAGTTCTCCTCCACGGAGGAAGCCGAGTTTATATTTTGCCCTTTGAAGTCGGTTCCCAGTTTGCAGCCGTGGGAGAAAGGCCGATCTCGATTCCCGCCGAAGGATCAGCTTTTTGAGCCGCTTTGCTCGCACGCGCCACCTGCCCACTCTTCACCTTTTGGGAACAGAGCGCACACGTTCACGTCGCCATCCTGGATTTCGGTCCCCTGCCGCCCCCGAGGACGAGCACAGCGCCGCCGCTCTCGGCCAGATCCCGGGGCGTAAACCCGTCCGCCCCACGCTGCTCCGGGGAGGGGACACGGGACCGTCCCTTCCAAGAACCTTTGCCCGGCTGCATCCAAACCCGGAGCGAAAGACGGCCTTGCGCGAGCTGTCTGCACGCTTCGCTTGATGTCCGAAAGGGGGAGATGCCCACGCTGCACAGAAACCAAACCTTTCAGGGCTCAGCGCAACGCTAAAGATGAAGACACAACGCGCCTCCTGCTTTGCCAGCCTCTAGAATTCAGGCGTTCAGCATTTTCCAGGCCTTCCCCCCCTCCCCCGTGGTAAGGCCAAAAATGCCGCTACTATCTTTTACAGTAAGAGCTGGGGGTTTCTAATGGAAGCTACCGGTCCCAGCTGCCGGGGGCTTCACTGAAACGACAAATACAACGAGGCTCGGTAAAAGAAAACTAAAACCGCACCGTCGCGAGATGGAAACGGCATTAGCGCAAACGGCAAAACAGAATTACAAAATGCTCCGTCTTCCCAAACACGCAGCCTAATCCCAAAAACCTAAACCACTCTCTGATGTGCCGATCCAAGGATTACCGGGAGCTTAATCTGATGGAGCTAGCGAAGAGCGTTGCCAGCTGCACAGGATCCAAGGGCTAACCGAAGCGGCAGTCCCCGCTGCCGCCTGCCCAGGGCCGGGCTCTGCCGGCGGCTCGCCCGAGCCAAGCGGGGTGCACGCTGCCGCCTTTGGGAGCCCTGTGCCGGCCAGCTCGCCGAGCAGTTCGGGGGCAGAGCGAGGTTTACGCTTCCAATTTTTATAAGCCCGAGTTTTCCCGCGCATCAGGACTTCTCGGGCCCTTGCAGATTCTGCATTTCTGCTGCAAAGCCCACGTTTACGGGGGGGGGACGGGACCGAAGGGCAGATCCACGGCCTCAGCAACAAGACGCTCCAGCAGCGCCCGTTTTGTTTGCCTGTTCGCAATAGCCCCACATTCCCATAAAAGAGCCGAGAAAGTTTCCACTTCACGTCTTTCCTGGAGTTACTCTGCTGCCGTGCGGGGTTTGGGAAACCCAGCTGGCAGGACCAGACAGGTCGCTTAAATAGCCACGCGTCATCGGTACGCGCGCTGTTCAATGAGGAGGGGGCACTGGGTTTAGGGGTCTATTTCCTTCCCTTCTTTTTCTTTTTTTTTTTCAAGCCCCCCCCCCTTTAGGTTTTTTTTTTAGTGATTAGAGACAAGATCTTTTGTCAAAGGGAGAATGACAGACACCGTCAGCCAGGGTTATGCGCTCCCCCCCCCCCGAAAACGGGGTGGGGGGGGGAAATCTCAGCAGCAGCGTTACGATCAAAGTGAGAATTCCTTCCAATTTATACTTCCAAGAAAGGATAAAAAGGTATGTTACAACAAAAGCCTTTAGTCTAGATTCCAGATCAGACACAGTGATGAATGCTAGCCTAAAGGGCAACATATTTGTAAGTTTTAAGTCTCTTGCAACACCAACTGTCCTGATTTATCCCTGCGATAAAGGCAGTTTTGAGAGCTGTTTCACCATATTTATTATTTTACAGAAGAGGAGGGAAAAAAACGTGGAATCAGCCCTCAATCTGCCACCCGCCGGATTTATAAATGTTAGTAAAAGACCAATGCTAATGTCTTTAAACATTAATCTACTCGCTGCAGATTCTGCACGTCCCCCCCTTCAGCCTCCGCCCGGTAGTTCTTCCAGGCTAGGGGAAATAAAATGTGTTTTTGTATTTATCCCCCCCCCCCTTCATCTGTGGGATTTGCTTTGGCTAAACCCATGGAAAGAAAAGAAAGGGCAGATGCTCCTGAACACATTACTGCCTGCTGTCAGTGCTTTGCCAGCTGAGTGGAAGGCACAAAGCTCTGATCCAGCGTTTATTTTTGAAGATGCAGCTTGCTTGATACGTGCTCATTCTTCATGCCTCGTTTCCAAGAGAGAATCTGCGTCTGTGTGCTGGCTAACAGGACAAAGGCGAAGTTGGAAGGAAGGGAAAAAGAAAGCGTATGCCGCACCGCAAAAATAAAAACCACGATTTTATAAACTGCGTTAGCCCAGTCCCCCTCACTGCGTCTAGAGTTACGGCAACGGGACCATAAAAGCAATACAGAAATACCGAGAAAGAAAACGTTTTTGGATGTGGTCCCGCTCGAATCAGCAGGCACGCATTGCGCCCCAAACCCCCTCGAACGCTCGATCCATCCCAAAGCGGGTAAAGCAGAGCATCGCACGCCGCCTGGGCTGCCCCGGCCCCAGCGGGGACCCAAGGCAGGGATGGAGACGGAGGCTCAGCGGCACCCCACCACGGCGGAAGGGAGAGGCGAGGAGGAAAAGGGTCAACCTTTCCGCTCGCCCGGCTTGCCAAAAACAGCTCGGGCCACAGGAGCCCAACACCTCCGAATTCAAAGTACTCCCCTCTTGCCAAGCACTCCGTGAATGCCATCGCGTATTCCTTAAAGTTGCAGTTGCCTTTTAAAAATGGGTTGTATTTAGTTTTTAATTAAGCCTTCGTCTTTCTACAGAAACCCATAGGCCTTGAGGTTTAGATTGTAATTTTAAACAAAAGTAAAACGGTGAATGCCTTTTACATGCAACACCATTAGATATAATTAAGCAATGGGTAAAGCATATATCGTGCTATAAATGTCATTTAGTTTTACAGTTAAACTCATCAGCATTTATCAAAACACTGCCTCAAGAAAGAACGAGACAGCTACAGCTAGCGACTCCAATTCGCTGCTGTCTTTGAAGCAGCGTGCTCCCAGGCAAAACCGCAGCAAGAAAAGCCTTCGCATTTCGTATTTCCATCTTCTTGACCGAAACGTTAATTTTCTGCCGCGTTCCTGTACACGGCAGGACGGGTGAGGTGTTAACTACCGCGCGCTAACGCTGGGGAAGGGACTCCAGGGGAAGCCCCAGACGCCGGGGCAGGACGAGCAACCTCATGCAACATCTTGCCAAGGGTCCCAAAATGACGACCCTATCGACAGCGCTTCTGCCGGATTAACGCCTGCGTGTCCAGCGCTGCTCCCTAAAGTCGTACGAAAAGAGGCGGAAATTATTTACTGGACTTTGGTGAGCGTCAGCAGGAACCGGCGCGTTTTGCTTTTGCTCTTTAGGATCCTGCTTTGTTCTAGCACCTTCTGCTTTCCCACCCTCTCAAGCTCCACATCTCCGGCTGCCGAGACGGTGTAAAACCAAAGCCCGCAGCCTTTACGCTGGTGGCAGGACTGTCGCTGCCTGATGGCAGGACCGTGCCACCGCCTCCTCCCTCGGGGCGGCGCGACCGTCACAGCTCCGTGGCGTATCGTTATCGGGCTGCCTGTTTGGACGAGAGGAGCTACGTAATGGACGCACGCCGATCGCCACGGTGTTCCTGCTGCAGCAGGTAGGAAGTCTAAGACAAAAATTACATTTCTGCGTCTGCTTTCTGGTTGAGGGGGCGTTTGAGGTACCGCAAAAGGGGTGCGAACTGTAAAGAAAGAAAAACACGAGCAGCGTGCAGTACCCAGATACTGCTGTGCCTGTTCTACTTTCAACTCTCAACACTTCTTGTTTGCTCCTGAGAAGCATTAAAACATGCAAACTGAGCCCATTAGAAGCAATTTTCAATTTACTGCTCCTCCTTGATATTCACATGGTAAACACCAGCAGGTTATCAGCTCCATCAATAAGGATCGCAGGCACCCGCTTGACTGTAAACTATGTCGAGCTCCCCGACTTTGCAGCTTTAGACAGAAGAAAAGGCAAAAAAACCCCAGATTTGAAACCGATGTTTCATCATTACCCATCGTTAAAAAATTACGCTCTTGTACAAATCCAGAAGTAGCAAGGAGTGAGCGCTGAACGTTTCTGCAAGTAGGTATTATTAGTTCTGCCTTTCTGCAGTTGTGTAAAGGAGTGTTTTTAAGCGGGTGAGGTTCTCCTCCTCCTTTTCTCCCCCCTGCCCTGATCCGCCTGGCATTACAGCTCTGCAGCAGAAGCAACCGTCTCCTTGCTCAAACGTCTCCTTCGCACCCGTGTTGGCAAGGCAACAGGCATCGCAGGGCTTCGGGGAACTCGCTCCCGCGTCTGCGCCCGGAGAGGGGAGACGGGAAGGACCGCAGCAATCAAGCAGCGCTTTAAATACCTGAATTTCGTCTCGCTTTGCATTTGTACCTTTTCTGAAAGATTTGAAGCCGCTCCCGGCACGGGGCTGCCGCCATGCTTACAAGGAACAAGCCGGCAGCCGGTGACTGTTCAGAGCAGCTAGGGGAAACCGTGAGCAGCCCTTACTGGAAATCGCACACACGGGTATTAAAACCAGGTTTCTGCCAGGACTCGAGCAATTACTACCTCGGCCATTTTGCTCGTGCATTTGCCCACGCTGCCTACCTGCAGACAACCTTATTTCCGATGGCAGTGCATCCCGTGGATAGCGATGGCCACGAAGCAAAAGCGGTATTCGAGAGGACCTGAGAAGAGGGAGAGCTGCGAGGTGCTTGCCATCTTCGGGAAAACCCCACAAATCGGTGAAGACGTCCAAGGGACTCATTCTTCCCCCAGTTTTTTTGCCCTTTTGGTTCTCAAGCGAGTTTTTCCCCCCTCTCTTACCGCAGCGTTCTCCCATGCTCGTGGGAGGCCCTCGGCTGGCAGTCCTTGGAAGGGATGTCCTTAAGGACGGCGCGGGCAGGGAGGACAGCAGGCGGACACGCTTTCCGTGCTGCTCATTTGCCACATTTCGAAGCTCAAGGGCCAGGCTTCTGAGGTGAAAGGAGTTTGGTCGGTCCAAGTTTGTACCCCCTGCCAACAACCCTCCTCCCGCCCACCCTGCAGCACGAAAACTACTAGTAGATAAAGCTCCCGTCTTCCAGCCCACTCAGCTGCCCTTAAAAAGGAGGGGGGGAGTACAGATTTACAGTTACAGCTAGCTGGAAGTACAGCCAGCGATCTTGGAAATGGACACTATATCCTGGCACCGGTCCTCTGGGTCACCTTGTTTTAAGATTGCGGGCAAATACAGAGAGAGACCACTTCACTTAAAAAAAAAAAAAAAAAAAAAAAAAATCTGTCTTCCTAACTGCTTGAAACGGAATTTAAAATGCATGTATGCAGCGCTCCTATCTGTTCGCTACTCTGAGTTTCTCCTTTGGCCTTATGATAAAAGAACGCAGGAAATTATAGCCAACCTTCCCCCCAGCCCGGAAAAGGGAATTAATTACTGCGAGCACAAAGTCAGCGCTGTTCCAATAAACTAACGCAATCCATTCAAGCGCTGAAAAGCAAGGAAAACATCCTAGAGGCTTGATACCTTGCTAGCCATTCATATCGTGTACCGACGTGGATATTACGGAACAGCTGTGCCCGGGACGATCACAAAGCCAACCTTATCTCCGCCGTTATTAGAATTAAATGAAGCCCCTCCTTCCCCGCACGCAGCGCCAGCGTGGCCAGGATTACAAAGCAACCTCAAAAAGCCTGCAGCTTCTTGCCGCGCCTGGCTTTGCGGCAGGGCTTACTTCTTTTAGCCAGGATTAGGCGATCGCGGCGATCAGCGACAAAGTTCCTCGATGCGAGGAACTTGCGAAAGAAGCAAGTATGTGCTCAGTGCCACCCCGAGCCGCCCAGTGCCGCGGATCAGCTCTCCGAAAGGCTCTCGGGGAGCCCGGAACGGGCGCAAGAGAGGGACGCTCAGCTGGAGGGATCCACTGGTCTCCGGTCACCCACGTTCAAAGGCCGGCTTTTCAACCTGGGGTCACGCTGGTGCCCTGCTTTCCCCTCCCCGCCGCTCTCCCCCTTCCTCCCTGCGAAGTCCCATCGTCTCTCCGGCGCAAGCCTGGGTAACGCCAGCAGCCAGACGGATCTGATGAACTGCAGTTTTTGCTGCAGTTTTGCACAAAACCGCGCTCTCGTGCCGGGACTGCCCAAGAGGGAGCAGCCTCTCTGCACTGCGGCTTTCGTGAATCCCCGGGTCAAACCGTTCAGCTCGCGCAGCACAAAGCTTGCATTGAATGCTGCTGCTGCGGCGGGGGAGCCTGCACGGGTGTCCGGCCCGGAGAGAGCCACGTCCAGCAGTCGTTCAAAGGAAGCAAGCAGATGGTCCGGTACATAAACAGCCTCCCCTCTTTTTATCTGTAAATACAGTCGCTGTATTTCAAAATCACATCCTCTCGCAGCTTACCTGTGTCTTCCTATTCTCAAAGCTCAGCACACCCAAATCGCCCCGCTGACGAGAGGGACACCAGACCTTTTACAGATGTTGCCAACAGCAGCTGAAAATCTACCAGCCGTTTCCTTCGCGTTTCTTGAAAGAACAGCTTAAGTTATACACATTCTTCACCCTTCTTTTCTCAAACCCCAACAGCTTGAAGAGGTCTGCTTCTTTTTGCCAACTTTTAAGGAACTGCAAGACTGGCCCTCCAGTACTCGGCGCATCAAGGGCAGAATATTTAAAAGACAGACTTGTTTTTAAAGGGAGCACTCTACAGTAAATAACTCGGCAGCACAGTCGGGAAAGTTTTAAGTTTTCAGCAGTTGACTGTTTTATTCAGCAGTCGCATTTGCATCCGAGAGCAAGAGAAATTCCCCCCCCTTAATCACTTGCAGCATTTAAAAACGCTTTATAAAACCCCCTCTAACTTCCAGTAAGGTCTGTCAAAAATACCCTGCCTTAAAACCCAGAAAGCCCGACCTTTCAATAACGCTGCTGTCAATGAACTGTGTGACGCACCACGTTTTGGAGCTACAGACATTATGTACAAGCCATCCCGGGTATTTTTCTAGCAAGTCACTGCAATTACAGCCTGCCTCAATCTGGCTTTTAAAAGCTGTTTGTATAGACTTGAAAATGGCTTTTGCTGAAACGCCGCTTGGGTGGCTTCTATACTGAAGGTGCTCTTGGTTTGGGTTTGGCTTTTTTTAAACCTGCCAGGGCTGCGCATTGCCGAAATATTTTCGGTAGCACGGGTTAGCCGGTAGCTGGAAGAGTTACACCAGTTTGCAGGTTATCGTAAATCACTTAATCCTCGCAAGGCGCTCACAGGGTTCCGCCTCCAAAGTTACGTTAATAACTCGCCCAGACCTGAGCAACATCATCCTCTCTGCAACAAGCGCAAGGTGCGAGTGCAACTCCTCTCGGCAGCCCGCCTCCTTGGGCTGCTGCTTGAAGTTTCATTACCCTGGAATAACGATCCCGTGAACGGAATTTATTGAGCTCAGCTGATGAGACAAAACACTGGCGTTTTGTGGAAAAACGCTTTGACACAGACACCGTATGCTTAACGCCGAAAATGAGCTAGCTTACTTTAACCAGGGAAATTTCGTCTTCCTACCGCCTGTATTTAATTTGGTAGCAGCTCGTCTTCCCGTCACCACCCTGAATACGGAGATCTAAACAGTGCACCTGGAAATGGATCAGCGAGCACGTGCTTTTCTCCGGTTGGGGATGAATTATCCTTTGCCTGCTACCCCGCGACAGCCACGAGCAGCCACAAGCCAGATGAATGGCTTTTTAGTCTGGGTTGCGTTACAAGAACAAAACAAACCATCATGAATCACAAGGTTTTATGGGTATGCCGTTTCGTATGATTTCCTAAAAAAAACGAATTACGTTCTGCTCATTAGCAAACCTTGCCGCACAAAGGGAAGGATTTTGAGAGCGCACAGCAAGCCGATTACACGGAGGTAGCGCGGGGGACAACGGACAATGAGTGAAGTCAAATTCTCTTTTAATACGCCCAGGGAAACAATAGCGAAATCAAATGGGGGTAGGGAATTAGGAAAGAAGGAAATTCAGCTGCCATACTCTTTGTTTCAATCTGAAATGCAGCATAAGGAATTAAACTTGTCGCTCTTTGACCGCAGGCTGCCAGAAGCCACGCGACATGGCCGACTCAGGGGCTGGGACGGCCGATCCGGGCGAGTCGCCTCCAGCACCGACAGTGATGAGCCCAGCGGCTCCTTCCCTGCTGCCGGCTGGGACGTGAGCGGCGGCGACCGGGACGTCTGTGAGCGCTGGTTGGCAGGATGGGAAACGCTGATCCTCGCCCCCCCCGCCCCCCCCAAAGCCTTGTAGCAGACATTTTCACTGTGAAATTGCGAGTTTGCGTTCATCTACCCCGATCTGCAGCGGCCTGTAGAGCTAGAAGGACACACCACGTTATCACGGGAGCAGTACTGCTGCTGTACTTCAGACTGAACTGCAATATACGCTGTACCCGTCGTCTTACTCAAAATCCCGTTGGGACGAGCTTTTCACGCCGGCTCAGAGGGGCAAACATCAACAAAACGTAGGCTGATAGGCAAGTTACCCGCGTAGACACACACGCGCCCGTCTCTGAGCAGACCTGGCAATAATTACCTACAGAAGCCAAAGGCATTTTTATTCAAACTTCCCTTCTTCTTTGGTACCTACCAAACTCTACAGAAAACGTTCAGAAGAAGCAAGCTTTAAAATACCAGGGTGTCAATAGGTATACAACACAGGGGGGTTGGTCGCTTACGAAACTCTACGTTTTACTACGCTTTCTCATCTGGAAGCATCTGCTATTGCACCGGCCGCACACTTGCGTCAACTTTGTGCTTCTGCTTGGGATTATTCGTGAATGGGAGTTTGAACCCAGTAACCGCGAGCCCACCCAGTTGCAAAGCTCCTGCGTTGCTCTACGCTGCAAGATTTTGCCAGCCGGTCCCGACTGATTTGGAGCAAGAGGGTTTTGGTGCTTTGGGACTGGAGTCCACCCACGAGCAAGCATCCAAGGCACGGCTCGCACGTGGCGCAGCCCGGCTGCGTTCGCCCCGCGTCTTGGGACAGCCGCGTCCCAACGCTTTCTGGCAGGGTGGAGAACTAACTGCTGGTTTCGTGCATGCCAATAAGCCGAGCGGGACCTTCGCCACGAGGCACAGAGGACGGCCACCAGCCTACGTGACACAGCGCCCATCACCAGCGTTCAGCCTGTACTCGTTATCCTGACTGCTGCCTTCCCAAGACCCGCCGGGGTGGGGGTGTTAGGGAATAAAAAGCTCGG
Source organism: Aptenodytes patagonicus (assembly GCF_965638725.1). Lineage (NCBI taxonomy): Eukaryota > Metazoa > Chordata > Aves > Sphenisciformes > Spheniscidae > Aptenodytes > Aptenodytes patagonicus. The sequence goes on from NC_134971.1 coordinate 689,719, forward strand.
CCGGAGCAACTCCTCCGTCTCCTACCTCGTCACGGCTAATGAGGATGGTGCTGAAGGTAGAGAGAGCAAACCTTCTTCCAAAGTACCGTGTGATCGTTTTGCTATGACAAGATCTGCTCAACCGAGAAGACGACTTGGCGTACTTTTCTGGTCTGAAAAAAGCTCCATCCTGCCTCATTCCCGATCGCCAACAATCATTAACGGTGAAACCCAAAAGAGCCGCAGCTTCTCAGTCCTTCTCCCTTGCTACCACCACCCTCCCCCCCGGCTGGAGCTTGGGACGCACAACCGGAGCTAGAGGGAACGTTTCAAATGGCGATCCCAATTAACGAGCCCACATCTATTCAGGTTAAAAGGTTTCGCAGCTTTCATTGAAAGTGTTGCTTTTGTCTTCCCGCCACCGTCCCTTCCCAAAGTAAGGGCTCATTACTGATGTAGACCAGTTTTGCAATCGGTTGGGAATGTGGTTCTCAGCACAATACCCCGGAGAGGCTGCTTTATGAGGTCTCCTAATACTACCGAAGAATGCCATGAAAACCCCAAACCCAGATGTCTGGCTCAAAACCAGGAAACTTGGCTGGCCCCGCGAGGTTTCCATTGCGCCGACATCGTACCGCCGCAGCACTGCCAAAGCACTGTACTTATGCAAGGGCGGCATTCACAAATGAATACTGTAAAAGAAGGAGCGTAATCGCTACCGCTTTCTGCCAGCTCTCCTTGCAGGAAACAAGCGGTCTGGCTTTCGGCAATAGCCTTTGACCAGCATCGAACGGCAGCTTTCTGCCGGTGAGGCCACGCCGTCTCACCGCGGAAGGGAGACCATTCCTCTTAAGGAAAGGTATAGATAACGCGTACGTTCATGCCTCGTGACGGCACTTTGATGTATCGGACCTCAGCGTGCCATTTAGCCAAAGACAACGCTCCAAGACTCTTGAGCATTTTTCTCCAACTGCGTTTTTGCAGTCTTCTGGTTTTTGCACGTGGTCTTTGCTGTTTCATAATCTGTACGGGAACTAGAAAGAAATTAAGCATCTTGACTGAAAAAAGTTTTTGCCCAAGTACAAATGTGAAGGCATCTTCTGCCCACAGAGAACGAGCAGTCGGAGCATCTTAAAATAGGACAGAATCAGTAAACCTGCTGAAGGGAAGCTGTCTGTCAGGGGTAACAGCCAGATGGAGCCGAAATTGGGGCAGATCGGGCAGCACGGCGTGCCTCCTCCTTCGCTGGGGTCAGAGTCGTTGAAGGCAAAGGGCAGCCCATCAGCCGTTTGCCATGGGAGACCGACAGGTATTACACAGAGAGGAAAACCACGTTGCGGGCAAGCACTTCGGCATCGTGGAGATGAGTAACGGCTAACTTGGCAAAACAGAGAAACAGGTCAGAAGACGGCCTCGGAACTGCGGCGAGAGAATTACTCGTGCACCAACATCCCCCCCAGTAACGGTCAATAAAACAATAGGGTGGAATTATCCACGTTAATTGCTCTCACGTGGTTTAGACCACAGTGTGGATAGAAGCCACGTCCTCCACTTTCTGCTTCAACTGGAAGATAAGGGACGACCGAGGGCAATGAGAGGGGCCGTCACCAGAAAAGCACCTATTGCTCTGCAACAAATTTTCACCCTGCGAGAAACATGCTCCCGTCTGACCATCCAGGACAGCGACAGGTCGACTGTGTGGTACAAAGGGCAGGACGTACCGCATAGGAGAGTCCTGCTACAGGCATTTAAATGCTGAGGGTGCCTACAGTCGCGCCGCTTCAGTGCCGAAAGCGCTCTAGGAACATAAAATAAACACGGTGAAAGCAACAAGTGAAGCAGTCGGTCAGCTAGTATGGACCGAACCAACCCAACCCGCAGAAAAACGTGCCGGTGCGTCACGGGCACAGCATGCCACCTGCAACGCGCACGGGCTCTCCGATCCACCTCTCACCGGCCTCAAAATGCACCTCCTCAGCGGCACAGGAGGTAAGAGAGCATCTCCTGGCTCAGGGTGCAAAGTCAACCTCCCTGAGCTTTCTCTTCTGTCCCACCGGGCAGGAGCGCTTCAAGCCCGGCAACGAAATGAAAAAAGGATCAAGTAGAATTGCCGGAAAAAAGAAGGTAGGGAAAGGCCTGAGGCTGAGGCTCTAGACCACAGGAAATTTACCTTTTTACTCATTTGAAACAAATCTGCATCTTCCTCGTTTGTCAGCTAAGATCCCATCATCGCATTCCTTCTGTCCCCAGAGGGGGTTACAGAAAGGAACATTTTCTGGAAGCAATGCCCACGGCGTTTGAAAGATAAGTCTTTTTTACGAGAACGGAATTTTGGATTGGGTTGCTACAAGCATCAGCCTGTTTATCAATCTAAGAGCAGCATCTTTAAAGGTCACAAGTGGGGGGGGGGGGAAATAAATAAATAAATCAGAGGCTCATTCTAATTCCTCGCAAATAGGAGCTCGTTTTTCACAAATCCACCCCGCAGTGCTCAGTAACGTGACCTTTCACTTACAAAGCGAACAGCGGATTTGTGTCTCTCACGTGTTAACCTCCCTTCCTTTCCATAAATTAAAGAGAGTCTTGATACCATCAGAACACGCTTTTCCAGCAGTCCCCCTGAAGTTTCCACAGGCTGTTTCGTTTTTGGAATTGCGGAGCGTCTTGAGCCCGTGCAATCACGGGCAAACAGAAAAAAGCCAAACTTCAGTGAAAAATGCAGACGCACAAAGTTCATGGCCAAAAAAACCCTGGCCGTTAACCGCCCAGAGGTTTAATACAGCATGGGCAAACAGGAAGGTGCTTTAGTACAAACACGCGCTTTTCTGTGTATAACCCCATGAGTCCTGGGTGCCACTCCAGTCACCGTTTCACGTTTGTTAATACGTTACCGGGATGACACGGGCTTCTCGGAATGGGAATTTTTAACGGCACCTGCTATACACGAAGACAATACAAAGCAAGGAAACGTGACAACGAGAACAAGACCTGCCCCTCTCGAAAGCTTTCGGTTTCTCAACACCTACAAAAAAACCCGAATCAAAACCGGAGTCAAGCTGGAAAGTATGTGGAAGCAGAGCCGAGTACAATTTGGAGGACAGAGCTGTCTGTGGAGTCCTCGGGGGAGATCATAGCACGCCTCGTTTCAATCCTAGCCCGTTTTAACTACTCCAGACTGCAAAACCCAAACCAGAAGCACCCCAAAAAGCCAGAGTCACTTTTGGGGTGGGGGTGCTAACCTGTGTTCCCATCCAAGGAGGCAAAGGGACGGAGTTATCACCTCCTACGATGTAGTATGCCCACAAACAGGCTTAACGTCGAGTTGCTTGGAAAGGCACGCGTTTAACATAATCGTTGTTACGTTTTGGCAGCTAAAAAAGCTGGCAGTACGAATATAGGTTGGTCTTAGACTTCTGTACTTACTCATAATGATCTTTATTGGCTGCGTGATCTTTGCCTACTTGTTTGCACTGCTTCATCTCTTTTACAGGAGCAGAACATACGACATTTACCACTGCTGCTTTGCAATTATCTCTTAGTTTAGCTGAAGGTATCCGAAATGTCAGCACAGGCTTCCACCCACGGCCATCGCTGCCCAGCTTCATTTTGGCCAGAAGTGCTCACGCACCTCCACCCTGCCCTGCAATTTCTCCTGCGTGACAGATCAGCCTGGGAAGGAGCTCACACTGTCCTAGAAACCGTCCTTCGGCGTGGAGGTGATCAAAGGTGCGTTCCCGAGGGACGAGATCACCTTCACCATCCCCTGGCAAACCTTTTATTCCAGGTCAGCGCGTACCAGGCTGGACGCTGGTGGAGTACCCGAAGCGAAGCTTCAGCTCTTCATCTCGCACGCTTCTAAGGGAGACCGAAGCGAAGAACAGCTGCCACGCTATCCTGTGTGCTCTCACGGGTCTGTTCTGAACATTATGCATGCTTTTTCCCCTCTCTGACACGTAGTGTCATCACGCGACTAGTACCGGGATGATTTGCCAATTTAGAAGGCATCGCAGGAGCAGTACGCAGGGCTGCGGACTTCTGATGACTGCCGCAAGCGTGACTACGGGATTTGACTATTAGCCCCGAGGTCAGTTGGCTTCCCGTGAGCTGAGTCGGATCCTTCCTACCGTGTAAACCTCCAGAAGGAGCCCCTCAGCTTACATTTTATAACGTAAACCTTTCACAAAGTTACAGGACCCTGAGACTTCCCTGAGCCAGCTGACTGCGTTTCAGCTGAAAACAGAAGCGCTGCCATAACGAGAATAAAAAGTCCCCAAGTATTCCAACAAAGACAGAGCGACAATAAATGAATGTGCTTCCCCGGGTCTCCTGCTCCTGCTCTGCGGTTGACCTCCCTCGGGCATCCACCTTCCGCTCAAGGGTCCGGGGTACCTTTGGGCAGCAAGGAGAAACGGCGAGGCGGCACAGAGAGGCACACCTACAACCGCAGGTATCTGTCTGAAGTAATTAAAAGGCAGACGGACAGGCAGAAACGCTCAGTTCCACGATAAGGAACAAGATGGTATGAAAGGATCGCTTTGATCCCTTCACAGGCTGCTGTAACGGAGCCCTAGGCACCCGCGGTTGCTTCTGCCTGCTTCCACCTCCGGCAGATGTTTAACACAAGAAAAACAGGGTAAGGGACACAAAGCTGCCAGACAAAGCAATCGTGCAAAACAGCGCTGATCGGCAGGTTGCGCCTCTGCCCGTTCTGCCGACAAGCAGATTCCGTAAAAATACCCCGTGTTCCTCCTATCGCCAAAAACGGGAAACTAGTAGCAGCCGCCTTCCCTCGATTATCCTCGCAGAGGAGGGCGAGCGAGTGGGTTCTGCTGAGCTCTCAGGACCAACACTATTTGAGCGTTTATGAGCGATGCGATTAAAGCTCCAGGCAGCGCGTAGGGGGGCTGTGGGAGGGGAATAGCTAGCATTTGCATCAAGCTTTGCGAGCTCTCGAAAGAGATCTGGCAGATGACTACGTTTCTCTCCACCCCCAGTCTTTCGGAGGCGAGTCAACGATGAGTCAAAGGCTTCGGTCAGAGGTGAGCGTCTCGCGTCATGACCACCCTGAGCTGAGACGGACCAGCAGCATCATCTTCCCCGAGCCATCGGGCGACCTCATCTCGAGAGCTCGTTCCCTTCCATACGTTCACAAATTATTGATCTCTGCCGCTGTATCAATAATAGGCAGGCGAAGCAGATCACAAGCAACCCGCGCTTCGCAAAACAGAGAAAGCAACACCGGAAAACTCGGTACAGGAAGAGAGAAAGAGTCTCGTTTTAGGAATTTTGGCCTAGTTGTGCATGTCCAGCAACTCCATATCGTTATCACTGTTATTTTATATCAGCTCCGTGCTTTTAATTCTGACTTTGCCTGCAAAATGTTTCTGAGAACAGTCTTTGTTCGCCACCCACCACTGCACGGCTGTTGCCAGCTCCCATAGCGGTATCGCAGGCAGCATGTGCCAGATGAAGAGAATGGCATGTACCTGTCAGTCTTTGTAAGAGCAGCTATTTCTGGCTTGGATTTACATGCACAGCCTCCTGCATATTGCTTGAAATCTCCGTTTTATAGGGGAGCCTGACGTTACCTGACTGCCGGCAGGTCAGGCTGTACCAGCGTGCTGACAGCAAGCGGAGAGGGCCGGGGTGTCCGCGGCTCGTGTTGGAAAGGGCTAGCTACAATGCTCAGCTCACGGCTCATTTCTTCATAGATTTAATTAACTCAAAAGGCTTTCGTCTTCGCGCTCGTGAAAAAGTATTCTCCATCTTAAACTGGGGATAATAAGGGTGGTAGAGCTACATCTCCAATCAATTTAGAGACGCCGCAACGCTTAGGGAGAACTGATGAGAAACTAAATAACAACGCTCTTCGTGTTCAGACCCGCTGCGCTCAGACGTTCCGATTCTCTTCTGCGCTTCCCAGCTCCCGCACAACAGCCTGTCCCGGGGAAGCCTTTCGGACCAGGTGTTTCGATGCACCTTCCCCAACTGTGGCCTTGAATGACTAAACACTGCGCAGAGAAACACAACCCCTCACCCGCGCCTGTTCAAAGAATGTCCGAGGATGAGTATCGGCTGCAAACCGCCCTCAGCTTATGCCGAGGACTCGGCCTTCTCCGGCGACTAAAAATAAAAGTCAAAACCGCTGAAGGTTTTGAAAACGGCGAAGGCCAAAAGCGAGCCAAGGAAGACGCTGTGCGTGCACGGATCCCGTCTGCACATCGCGTGCTGATACAGCGCCGCTTCCACTCGACGTCCCGAGCGCTCGCCCACCCCGGCTTCAGGCACGTTGCTGCGTACGTCGGCGTTAACGCCCCGGCGCCTCTGCGGCCTGACACGCTTCTCCCGCGGTGGGACTGCGCGATGCAGCCTTACCCAGCGGAGGCGAGCGCGAGGCGGCCGCCGAAGTCCCCGCCAGGACTGAAACCCCCCCTTTCTGAGGGAGGTGACGCCGGGCAGCGGGACATGGCTCACCACCCACCTTCCCCGGAACGATTCTCTGCTGAAGGTGGGAACGGACTCCTGTCTTGAATCAGTAACGTTTAAACAAAAGGCAACAGAAAAATTTGCTTTCGCATTTGAACGTGTGCAAAGCATCCAGAAGGAATCTAACCTGGCAAAAACCACCCAAACGCTTTACAGTTACCTCTGCACAGAAGGAGTCAAAAGTCCTTTCTGACAGAAAAGCACGGTTTCAGATGAGCTACTTCAAGTGTACAGTAGATGCAAATACAACAGCTTTATTTTTATCCCGGCTAAATTAGGTCGTAAACAGGGAAACTAACATCTCAACTGCTCTAGCGAGAAAAGTACCGGGTTTGTATCAAGTGAAAATTTCCGAAAATAAGTTATTTCGGGAAGCTGTACTGGACTTTGAACAGGAACACAAGCATTTGCGATAGTTTTTCTTCCCTGCCTGAACACGTTTTTCCACGTAGGAAAAAATGGTTGACTTGGCTTACATGCGATGTTTTTTTCCACGGGATATATTCGCTGAAGAGAGCTGCTTAACAAGGTGCCCCGTTCACCCGTTCAGCACCTGCGACGTCCTGGTCCTCCATAGGGTACTGTATTGATCCGCCTTCAGGATGCTGACGCAGGGGAGAGCAGCCACGAGGCAGGCGGCTGTACACTGACGTACACAAGAGAAGTTCTGATCCGGAGACCCTCAGCACCTTATAGCGCCCGGGCGGCGAGAAGACGACGCAGAGCTAGGGCACAAGGAATAAGCTTGAGATCTCTGTTCTTGCCTGCCTGAAGGGGGCTAACGGACCTTTGCAAAGACCAAACCGCCATGCCGAAACTGAGCCTCACGTCCGGGATTAGCCACTGCCGTAGCGGAGCGCACGAGTGTGCCGCCTTGCTCGGCCCCTGCCAGCCCAGGCGGGAGTCACGTCGGAGGCTCAGCTTTCCCAGGCACTGTAAGGCTCGAGAAATGAGAACAGATGATGATATCTTACATTTAGGTATCACTTGAAGCCTTGCTGACGCTCAGTAGGAACAGTCTTCAGCCCCCAAAGCAAATGTTAAAAGCACGGATAGCAACAGCTAAGACAACCTGACCTCCTTCTCTGGCGTCTCACCGCTTTCCATCACAATTCTCCAGTCAAGGCATCTCGGCTGCAAAGCCCACCCTCGCTCTTATTGCAATCTCGGCTATCGCACGGTCCGCAATGGCCTGATCGCAAACTCCTCCTGTTAAAGCACCCGGTAACATAAAACCATAACGCCGACCTCAACGCAACCTGGGTGCCTCGCCGACATCTCTGCACGCGTTGTGCGTACGTAGGCCAAGCTCCCGAGAGCCACGCTGCTCTGCATTGATCAGAAAGCCTTTCTGAGCAAATTTACGGTGAAACTGCCAACCGCCGGGTGGGGAGGCACGGCTGCGGCAGCCGGGGCCGGGGGAGAACAGCAGCCCCTGCTAGGATGCGCGAATGCACGGGGGAAGAGCTCCGTAGCTACAAGCCGTCTTCGCTTGAAGCAAACACATTAGAGACGGTGGAAATAAAAGCCCCTGCCCTTGCTAACCGCTGACTTACAGCTAAGAACCACCACAGCCGGCAAGCCGGAGAGCTGTGAGAGAAGGTGATGCCTGCTGGGAATCTGAAGAGAGCCGATGCGATCGCTTCCATGGGTTTTCCCTTGGCGAAACAGCGCAGCAGGAGTTACAGAGCTAGCAGAGTTGGTATTCGAAGGCGTCTCCCATCCGCAGGATGCTGTGCAACCCCTGAACGACGGAAAGGGCAAAGATGCCTTTTTTCACGCTACAGCTAAATGGTAGTAAAAATACAATCTTGAAAAGGCCGAGATGCCCGCGTTACAAAACTAGGAAAAACTTCCTCGGAGTAAAGATTCCCACTTTATAGAGCTATCATAACTTTGCGTCCACCCAAGCTCAGTCCCATGGCTCACGTGTGGCCCCGCAGGGCACGGTGTCGACTCCGGTTTTGAGAAGGACTCCTCCTGCACACGTCCACGTGGCATTCAAAACCCATTCCCAGCTGCGGCGCTTCTTGGTGCAGGACCCGGGGACACCCGGAGCGAGGCAGCCCCGGGACGGCACAACTGAGCAACGGCGCCTGAGGCACTGCCTTCGAGGTACCGGCATCCACGATCACGTCCCGCTGGCAGCACCGAGCAAATACAGCAAGAGACCTCAAGGCAACAGCGACCTGGCATGAGCACCGCCGCCTCCTCGCCCGGGAGTCGCCCAGTCCCTTCCCTGGCCTTGCTCACAGATGCTCACGTTTTCACCAGACTTCACCAGTATAACGAACAAAATAGGCGTTTTAAAAAGAAAAAAACACCCCTGCCAATGGACAAGGCAGTGCTGGTGACATTAGCAGTGCTGGGGTCGTGCAGATTACGGGCTAATACAAGCACTGCAAGTAGAACCGCAGGTTGCTCCAATGTCCACTCGGGCAAGTGCCTTCAGAAAGTTTCTACCCTAGGAAAAGTAACGAATTCTGGCTTTCTTAGTACAGTAATAATTCTCTGCTCCATTTCCACAAGAGCTACTTCTCTTTAGTAACGGCTATAAACTCTGATCCTTACCAGAATTCGCTGGCTCGCCCGCACCAGCTTCATTTCAGGATGAAAGCCACAAAGGTGAAAGAGTTTCCCAACCGAAATCATGAGACCGGCCTCAAAAATAGCATCGCGTTAACTCCAGTAGTCAGTGAAAAGCCTTAAAAGGAATTTAGTTTATGTGAACTCCTTGAATCAAATGACTTCATTTTTTATCACCTCGAGTAAGACTGAGCAGCAATAGAAAAATCTTTCGAATGCAGTAAAAGAAAGTTCGGGGGGGGAGAGATATTTATTATTATATGAGATCAGAAATGGCCGAGGCCTAGCTGTACGCATAGAAGGTGCTTTTGAAAGCCAGGGGCTCCCCGATTTCTATCTGCAGGAGAGCTTCAAGGCATGCTTTTACAAAGCTAATCTGCGTTTATGCAGCAGCCGGTGTATCTGGGACAACCTGGTATCAGGCAGCTGCTTGCTCCGCCACCGCTGCATACCCAGATGATGCCCAGCTTCCCAAGCAGTTAATCCCGGGAACGTCAGCAGCTCACGCAGGGGTATGTCATGCTTTCTTCTATTCCAGCTGGGACTGCTCTTTCAGCCCTCAACGCCACGAAACGTTTACGGGCTGGAAGGGGAATCATCCGCCGGTTTTAAACTGCAGGGCAGCAGCAAAAACGAGTAAACCCAACTTTCTGCTGCCGAGGCGAGAGGGGATGCTGAACGGCGCCAGAAACGCTGCATGGCGAACGCGGAGGGTGTCGATGACTCCCCGTCCTTTCCCGCAGGCAGAGAAGAGCCCGCCGGGCGGCTGGGCAGGGTACGCGCGCAGAAGAAGTAATTAGGTTTTGTGCATTCCTTCCCCTACGGAAGCCAAAAACCGGATTCCGGGGTGAGAAAACAGGAATGAGGGCATCCCCGGGGCGGGGGAGCCGTCGTCCTCGGCACGCCCGCCCCCCTGCTGGGAGCATCCCCCCCCCCCGCGCTGAGCGGCGTCAGGGAGGCTTTCATAAGGGATACGCCAGATAACACCTCCGCTTTCTATAGGAGTCTGACCGAATCTACAGGGATATTCCGTGCAAATTGCCTGGTTAGAATAATAAATAGCGGGTTCGTTTTATAATGTCGGACGCGCACAACCCGTTCATTTGTGATCCAAGCCTCCGATTTAGAGGAGGAAGAAAGGATCCTCGCCTGCCTGGAGATAAACTTAAGTAAATAATGTTTGCCATCAACTCCAAATGAAGAATGACAGTTAAATTTTATAATCATCTTCACAGCTCCAGGACTTACTTTATATTTTCTCAGGCTCATGACCCAGGGGTTGTCATAGCAACGAGGAAATCCTACCTTATCAGCCTCTTACATTTACATTCCTTACGGCTGCTTCCCTTTATGAATTAAATCCATCACGGTCTTCTATTCTCCAAATAAGAAGTTCTTAGGATTATCTCGCAGAAACAAGGATCAAATGCTTTGATTGAAACACTATGCAAAAGCTAATTCACTGGTGGTTTTCTTTAAGGGAAGATTGACTGTGCTACCAATAAATGGCTCCCATCCAAGTTTGCAGTTGGCAGCTTCTCACCAAAAAAAAGGAAAAAAAAAAAAAAGAAAAAAAAAAGTCGGGAGAGCAAACACGGGTTTTGCAGTATGTTCACGTCGGTCGAAAACATTTCTGCATCTGGACGGCAAGAAGAGTATCTGCTTGGCTGAGAGGTCTGCAGATACAGAGCTTCCAGGGCGCCGATACGGTCCCCGTGAGCACGCGTTCGCGTGCAATTACGATTACGTTACTATAACCTACAGTACGATTACACCTATGCAAATCCTCCCTGTCGTGCTCAGGGCTGCTACCGGGCGGAGCAGGTGCCGAGTCCGAACACAGCATCACCGCGAGGGCAGGCGGGACCGGACCAAGGGGGGGGGAAGCTTTGCGGCGCGCACAGGTGAGCGGCGAAGCTGTGAAAGGGGGCAAAATCCTGCACGTGCCCCCGCTCTTTGTGCCTTTAACGTATAAAACCCCAGCTGCACGGTTACCTAAGCGGACCTTCTGATTCAGCTTGTCATCTCCTGCACCCTGACTGGTTTATATGGTTTGTTGGGTTTTTTTTTTTTTGGAAGGTGTTTAGGAATTACACAGCTGTTTTCTCGAGCCTGAAGAAAACGAATCCCTGAAACCAAATTAGCCGCCAGCCAGCCTAGCTCCAGGGCTCGGCATCCCGTCAGCCGGGGAAGCACACGCGTACCTGGCCCCGCTCGCAGAGGGCATCCCAGCTCCTGGCCTGTTCCAGCAAGCGACCCAACTTCTGTATTTCATGTACAGAGAGCAGCACAAGTTCAGCGCTCCAGAGAAAGAAATCTAAATAAACCGCCAAACAAATGTACGTCCATCAAAGCACGGGATGAATTTCGGACACTTACCAGGGCCCGTACATTCAAGCAGCGCTCCTCCTCAAGAAATGCAAGTGTCGTTGCACGCGTATGTTGGCTTACAGATGCTGAGACAATCAGCCTGGGTATCTGTTTAGCTGCACTAAATACCCAACTAAGTAGAGCACTCGCGTTCAAGTCGAGATGTCATTAGGAAACCGCATAAACTCTCGTTATGCAGATTTGGGGGAGGGGGGCGAGGCCATTTAATTGTTTAAATTCGAATCCTCTGCATTCGATGGGCCCGGAGTCCGAGCGCAGTTAAGTATTCAGGCAGAACAGCAACAACGCTCACCTCTGTCCTAAGCAATACAGCATTAAAATAAACTTTAAATCTCAGAATGTTTTCTGCAGGAGTCTTTTGATTAACAGAACTCTTATAAACTGTAATGAATTTCATAAAGGCAACTCTACAGTTACAGACCTGCAGGCATCAAGAGTTTAATTTAGTTAATGTACTTTTTATTCATTATTGGTCCTCCACAAGAAGCTGATCACCAACTTGTAGAGTGCATTGCTTAATTATCCATGCTGCACTTCTTAAAACGAGAACTATTTAAGCTGTCTGTCAATACGGCACGCAGGGCAGCGGCTGTGATCGATTGAAGCAGTGAGAGCAATGCAGCTGGAATGCCAAGGACCAGCAGCAGCACCACACTCGCGCGCTGAAAGACCGCTGGGGTACGCGTGAACCAAAACCATCAGAAACTCATCTCAAAGGCTTAAAATCCTTTCTGTTTACGGTGACACCGTCCTCTGTATTTGCAGGTGGTGAGCAGACTCCAGAGCTGCTCTTGCGTGCACCGTACACCGTACATATTAAGTAATGTGTACGTACATGCGTGCACCGTACATCTTAGTTTCAGCGCAAACAGCTCCTGATCATCTTGTCTGGGCTGCTTTAAGCCAGAAGTACCGTACGGTTTTTTGCTTTACCTCTTTCCTCCGCATTGCTATAGGGAGGCCAATGGAAACGTGCATTCCAGTCATCTGCTCCCTCAGTCCCCCCGGAAAGGCGTGCCAAAATCAGAACCGGTCCCTCAAGAGCGCCGTTTACCTCCACGTACCTCGTCAAGTTTCGGGATACTCGGTGCAATGGTGAAAGGCAGAAAGACGCAGTCGGAAGGGACGTCCCCATCCCTGCTCCGAAACGTCCCCATCCCTGTTGGAACGGAAGCTGTTTACAGCTACGACTTAAGCCAGAAGCCCTTTGCAAAGGGACACTAATTCAATATTAAGTAACGTAAGTCAATATTCTTGTTTCCCCTTTCATCCTTTCAGCCAATATAAACTAATACAAATGATAATGACGTGTCACCCGTGACCTCTTAAATAGGCTCCTTATGTTGGCAGTCTAATATTTATTCTCCCCTTCAAGCAGATGACTCAAGTGGAGTGAAAATTTACTTTGGGCAAAGGAATACCTAAACTGCATTAGTGCAATCCTCCCAGCGTGCCAAAACCAGCAGAAGCACAGTTTAATGCCCCATTTTAAGATTATATGCTGGGACTCTCAATACGAACGGAGTGCTTTGCTTTTAACAGCCCAGGCCGTAACTCAGGCATGCGGGAACAGGAACGCGGAAAGCTGATTTCAGGGGGATCGGATCAGCTTTACTGCCATTTCTGGGCCGTTAGCCGAAGGTGTGTCGGAGCTGGAAACACGAAGGGCACTGTAGCAACCAGACACCCAATTTCCAGACCTGTAAGAGGCAACCCTAGCCTGCGCTTTCTTGGACTCCTCATCTGCCTAGAGCCATTTAGGAGAGCTTAAAAAGATAAGTATCTAAATAGAAAACATATCAACACTCACAAAAACCTCACTGGCGCAGTAAGCGCCAGCTGAGAGATGCATGCGAAAGGGAAAACCGAGTGTCCCCGCCTTCTCCAACATCCACCGAGCATCACGGATTCCTTTGCGAAGCCCGTAGAATAGCGGCTTGTCCTAACAAGCCACAGTAGCGGCTTGTTCTTCGCACAAAAGGCCACGACAGCGCACAAGAAACCCTGCTGGTACTTAAAAGGCACGGACCCAAGGTCAGCCAGGCTCAGAGCCAAGGCTCCAGCAATAAACCATCAGATCTGGAGTGGGGAAAGTAAAAGACCTTTTAATTGTAGAGCTCTAGAAGTCCTTCATATTAATTTAACGTTCACCTTGAAAGGCGAGCTTTCTTCAGACCCGCAGCAGAGCATGGAGGACGGGGGGAGACCACCTTCAGAAAGGCGGAACGCTTTTCCCCCAACGCTTAACTGCACGATAATCAAGATTATAACAGGAAGGCGACAAAAATCGACATCCCAAAGCCAGCCATCGCTAAGGCAGCCCACCCAAAGCTCCTACAAGCCTGCCCGTGCCTTCAAACCCTGCCCCATCCACTGCAGCAACGAGCATCCAAACCGCACCTGAAGGTCCATACGCACTACAAAAATAGCTGCCGTGGGAGAGACCTTGTTTGCAAATTGAGTGAGAAAGTTCATTAAACGATGAAAATTCCAACCATGCCACCGGGATGTAAATTGCATTCATACCCGGAGCTGACATCTTAAACAGTTTAATTTAGGTACAGCTCTTAGCAGCGCTGGGTGTCTGCAACAGAAACAGATGCCTTGAATCATTTCAAAGTATGCTCCTGTCAGAAATGTCCTTTCTGACACCAAAATCAATTTCCTTCTCCTTTACTGACTACTTTTCCAAAAATAGAACGGGAAGCGTTGCCTCAATTTTATCCTTTGTAAGTGGTACGAAACGTGCTTTTAAGCTTTAAGGAAGAAGATGGCAGCACGTAACACGTGCGACTGCGGTAATTAGTACTATTTTGATAGAGCGACTGGCAACGAGAACGAACCCGATCCATCTTCATTATGGAGATCTACAAAAACCTTTGACAAGCCTCGTCTACAAGGCAAGACAGGCTGCTGCCTCGTATTTACACCGGCGGTTCCGCACAAGACGGCACGAACCACGGCGGCTCTGAAATGGCAGCGGCAGAAACGCACCCCTCCGGGCCCTCCCCTCCTCCCGGGCTTCTCCCTCTCGCCGCACACTTCGTGGAGCTCTCTGTTGGAGCAAACGGGAACGTACCGCGCCTGAATTATTTCACGCTGATGGTCAAACCAACACCTCAGCAGTTCCAAAGACCTTGCTGTGCATATTTAAGCAGGCCTTGTAAATCACGCCTTTTCAGTATGTTTGCAAATCCAATTAAAAGAAGAGGCGCTGCTATATAGCCATGCAGTCGGTAAAAAAAAAATTCTTCAGCCCTTAGTGACTTTAAATATCAAGCCTAACATTCAGATGCTGCCTAGCCACTCCATTCCCCTAAAACGACACACCAGCAAAAGCATTTCCTTGTTCCGCGAAAGGACTCCCTGCAACGTGGAAGCCCTCTCCTGCCCAGATTACTGCGGAGGAGAGGACTCGGGAAGAGCGCTGCCTCTCCTCCTAGGTTGTGGTCAAACACAACACGGCACACTGCGTGCAGTTCGGTTTTTTTAACTGGCACCTAGGACCCCGTCCACTGAGCCAAGCAGCCTCCTTTTCAGCTTTGCTCTTCAGCAATTCTGAAAGCTGTCCCATTCCCATCTCTCCCGCAAGTTCCCTCACCTTGGCTCCCACCAGTAAAACGCGATGACCCTGATCTCCTGGGTAGAAGTACTTTAACAGCTGTCCATAAAGAAGTATCACCCGGGAATTCGGCTGTCTTGTTGCTAACCCGACACTGGAACATCCGTCAGAAGAGCGACCCGGTACCCGGAGTTCTTGGGAAGGCCACCCCCGTTCTAGGGACAATGAGCCCCCCCCAGCCCCGACCCTTCTCTCGTGCTGGAAAACCCGCCCCTGAGCCCCGCAAAGAGCCAAGAGTAATAAATAACAAGGTATTGGGTCATCCAGAAAAAAACATTGGAGGCTCCTGAAAGTGACTTTGCCTAATAATGCCAGCGTCGGCATCATCACTGTACTGGCTTCAGTAAGCCCTTCCTGATCCTCAGCCCGTGGATCCTCAGCCTCTATCGCCGGCTGCCTCCGTCCAGTGCTTTAAGATGCTCGGTTAGTTTAACCCTTGCCCCTGAACACACAAAAATATTTTCAGGACTGCTTACCTACAAACATACCATGCCAGACTTTACGGTCAACGGTAATGCCTACGCTAAACCATGCAAATGCGTCAACCTTTTCTAATGTTTTTGTTTTTAAGCTATACAAAGGAAAAACCTGTAACGGTTTGTGTTCTAGAAGGAAAACACGATGTGGAAAAGCAAGCTCAAAACAAGTAAAGCTACAAAAACATTGCCCGAACAAGCTCATATTCCTGAAAAATGGATTCAGAGGTTCACATCTGAACAATGAATCAGCTGGCTAAGGGCATCTGCGTATCGAATTAACATGGTCGGGGAAAAAAAGGGGCCTTCAGCAGCCATAAGCAAGAGCGTTCGCCATCATATTTTAAGTTTATTTTTCCTTGTCTGACCAGCTCCCATAGGGCAGAAGGCTAATGATGGCACTCCATCACGAGCAGCGCCGGGTATTTACATCCATCCTGCGAGCGTGACAGCTGTGTCACCGAGTCCCCAACCATCTCCACCACCCCAACCAATCGTCTGGTGCGAAGCCGCAGGATGGAGTGCCCTGCAGTCATTATTCACCAAGCACTTTCATTAACAAACTGCCCTTAATTACAGCGGTAATTGCAAAATTATTTCATAGCAGCAATTATTCTCCTCAGCCCAATCCAGGCTATTGAAGTGGGACATTGTCTCCGAAAATGGCATAAAGCCAACTCATCTACAGCCAAGAATTTGCTTTAATTGCGTTGCACAGTTCCGAAATGGCGCACCCAAAACGGCAGCTCCGGGGGCGGGGGGAGCGCTCCCCGTGCGCGCCGGGGGGACAGAGCCCCGAGGTGGGACACCGCGTCCCACTTGAGGCGACCTCCTCGTGACAAGGGGTAACGAGGAAACGGCTCATGAAACGAGCGGAAAGGTCAAGAGGGGACAAAGGCCCTTCGAAACCCAAATTTAAAGCTTTCTTGCGTAACTGTTGATTTTCAAAGTTCACGATTTGAAGTACGATCCCGGATCTCCTCGTAACAGCACGAGATTGAGACAAACGAGTGATTTTCTCCAAAAAGACTACAGCTGTGTTAGAAACTCCTCACAAGTCACCCTAATAACAACTTTACAGCCAGTAAGTGAATTTATTTTCATTTTGATCATTTCGAATACTCCATTAATGAGAAAAATCGAGGCGTATTCGAGGAGTATCTAAAATACTGTGCAAGTGCAAGTTCAGTGCCAGGTTGCAAGCAATTCACATCTCGGATGGCGTTGGGGGCGAGAAAAGGGGAAGGCTACCACACACCAGCGGGAGAAACCGCAACTCGAGTTCACCGCCCGGCACTCTGCCCCGGGAGCCACACAGGCTGGTCAGATCTGCTCAACTAATTCCACACTATTCCTTGCTTCTGCTGCTTTTTAACGTCCTCTGGAGCAAATACGGTAGCTGCAAGCGTGCAGAGAAACACCTAGCACAGAAGATTTCACGCAAAGTTCTCAAGCAGTTGGGGAGAAAAAGGGGGAAAAAAAAAAAAAAAAAAATCAACCGGCAAATCAACCTGCCACGAATTCAGCTCTTCTGGCTTTTCTGAGTCCCCTGAGTGCCCACACACCAACCGTATGACAATGCATCTTTAATGTCTGACCACGTTTATGTATGCAAATATTGGAACAACACAATCTTTGACGCTCTGGGTGTACCTGGTCCGCAAAGACCGGAGTCGGCTGCCAAACTTCCGAGTTACCGGTTTGGGTTTCCCAGCTGTTGTGCTGCTCGGCTTCTCCTCGCTGTGCTGGTAGCAACGCGATCTCACCAGGCTGGCAATTCCTACGGCACGATGTTTCTAAATACTGAGACCTACGTTGTTTGGGGTTTTTTTGTTTGTTTGTTTTTTGAATCGGTATAATTTTGGAAATTCTAGGGTAATTTATTTGTCAATGTTATTAGAAGAACGCATCAAAGACTCGCCTCCGCTCAGGGCAGTTAATAAAATGAGAATATTTCCCTGCAGAATTTCATACTCAAACATTGCGGGTGAACGTGAAGGGGAAGCAGATGACTCCACTCCTACCTAGGGGCAAGCTGAGCCGTACGAGGCGGCCGTTTGTCCAACATCACCCCAACACCTTGGCCAAAGAGGACGGAAGACGTCGGCACCCGCTTCATGAAATGCTGCAGAAAGCGAAGAGGTGCAGCCGCCCGGTTGATGGCACAACCGATGACAGACACCTAGCAACAGACACATGTTCTCCGAGATCTCAAAAATCTCAAATTACAATACGCTTACGACCGCGGTGTTACTGCACTTCTCAGTCAAACCAGAGACACTCAATAATCACCCAGAAAAGCACCATCTGTTACGCCTTATTGCTTAATTAAACTAAAATACAGAACTCCTTAATTCTCGCAGCTCATAAAGATAAAGGTCACCACAGACCTTTACTGTCAGGTATCCTGTATATGAAATGCAGAGGTTGGAAATTCTTTTGCCCAGACATCACTCAAACGCCGCACCATCCGCCCGACACACAAAAACATAATTCCAGCAGCGTGACGCCGGATCGATGGCGTGACTTTTGGACTGACAGCCAGAGCAAACGGACTGCGAAGCCCGAGACATCGTTCGCTCCTTTGGCACGAGCGTGCCGCTGGCGGGGCTCCATCAGGCTGCGGTGGGCACCCCCCTCCCTGCTGTCCAGACCCCTCCTTGTTCTGGCTCCGAGCATCTGGAGAACGCTGGCCCAAAGACCTGGAACGCCAGGACCAAAGACCGTGCCCAGCCACAATATCCTAACCAAAAGCTTTTGCCCGGGCTACCCCGCTGGTTGTTGTCCCATCGATTCGCATGCAACTGCAACGCCAATATTTGAAAGCTGCCAAGCACTTCAGTGTGCCACATCTTTGTGCCACCACCAATTTCTTTACTGAAAGAGTGGTTAAACATTGAAAGAGTGGTTAAACATTGGAACAGGCTGCCCAGGAGAGTGGTTGAGTCCCCATCCCTGGAGGTATTTAAAAGACGCGTAGATGAGGCGCTTAGGGACATGGTTTAGTGGGTGGTGGTGTTGGGTTGACGGTTGGACTCGATGATCTTAGAGGTCTTTTCCAACCTTAGTGATTCTATGATTCTATGATCCTGCGAGTCCTCCGGACAGAGACGTCCCGAGCAGAAATCTGTTATATTGAAAAACTACCCCGACATTCACGCCAGCACCCTAATGGGAGCAGCCGTTCAAACACAGCGGTGGAGGCGGGTGGAAACTGAGCCGAGTTGCTGGCAATGTCGGGAATGAAATGGGAACCAAAAGGTTCCCCGCAGAGAAGCCACGGAGGAGTCGTCTGCGCTTTGTTTCTTTCTCTTCTGCGTTCGCATGCAGAGAAAAGGGAAACAGAACCGTAAATAAGGAACGTGACTCAAATAGCAACGGCTTGACCCAACCCAAGCCTCACTGCAGGCACTGCCAGTGTGCCGTCAGCACGCCGGCACCACCGCCTTCCCCCAGTCCAGCTCAGCCTCCTCAGCACCGGCTCCAGGACAGACAGGAAAGGTCCCACGTGCCCCTTCTGTAATCGTTTCTATGTGAAAAGGGATTTCTAGCACTTTCGCTCCCCTGAAGCCCCCCGCCCAGCCCGTCCGGTGTGATAGATGTGAATAATGGACTCCGGTCCTCGTTTCCCGTGCACGGGCAGCAGATCGAGCCCGCTCCCGTGCTGCTCGCCTACCGACTACTCCAGCCGGACCACGCTCCGCTTTCCCCAAAGCTGCTATTTCCCAAAACCTTCCGGCACCATTACTGTTCTCCTCAGAAATACCTGCTTTGCCTTTCGACCATGAACGCCAGCAGAAGCCTCACTAATGCCAACCAAAATTCAATTGCTAGCTTGCCAGCTTTTATGTGTTTTCTTTTCGAGGCTTGGGTTACGAGAAAAGGCGAATTAAAGCCTGTCTAACGGGTAAGAAGTCTTCAGAGTGCCGTGGCACCTTTCAGGAGCAGGTCTGAGTGCTTTACGCAGCAATGGAGACTGATGAGATGCTGTTCAGAGCTCCTCTGAAAGATGAGGACTAACAGACGGTATTGTGTGATTATGGGGGGGTTTTTTTTCTTGCTTTCTGCTTCCTGTAGGTGGAGGCAAACTCCTTGCGGAAGAGAGGAGGACGTACAGAGAACAGAGCTGAGAGGTACCTGCAGCAGCTGTGAGAGAAGTGCCAGCGCACCCCTCTTGCGCCGATGACTCCTCCTGCAGAAGAGCACCCTCACCGGTGCCACCCCAGCCGGCGCTGAAGCAATTCACCCGCAGCAAGTTCCCGGTGCAGGATCTCGCCGCAGCCCCACGCACGATGCTTAACAGACCCCAACGGGGCAGTTACCCCAAAGCACTCGTTGCGGAACAGCTTAAACGGTGTTTTTGCCTCACAAGCCCATGGACCACCACGCCATCTGGGCAGATGCCGTTTACCCACTCACCCCTCGGCCAGTAACATATTTCACCTCCCTGAGATTTTCAAGGCCCGATGAGTACCGCCCGTTTCGTTTAAGGGGTGCTCTGCCCTCGCTCCCGCGGTCCCCGGCGTGGACAGGCTTTCGGCAGCAGAGATGTCCCAGCCACGAGCCCCATCCTCCTTCGAGACAGAGCTGCATCAGAGCAGCAGCACTTGGGACAACGGGCTGATGCTTAACAGACAAGGCTCAGACACACGGATATTGCCAAATCCCTGGTACCGAAGGCTTCTTTCCCCTTAGAGATATTAAGCTGGCTGTGAGCGCAGCTACAGCACTCTAATGAGCTGCCTAACCTTGCCCCTCTTCTCCACCCAGGCTTTAAAATTTAAAGCTCCAGCTAGCTCAACATGAATAGATGAGCAAGAACATCACACTGCTCTCAGTGTAGGTGCAGTGCTTTATATCTTCATTAATGTTTCAGTTTCTCCCATCTCCTCCTCCTCCTCCTCCTGCAACTGTCCTCGTTTTATTTATATCTGCAGGATACCGCTCTTACTTCTTCCGAGTTCTTGTTTGCTTGGAGAAACGCTCCCCGCCACGGGACTGCATGCTCCCGAGGAAGCAAGCCCTCCCCCTTTACCTGGGGTGAGCTGCGCTAATTGCTCCTCACCCCATTAAGAGGCGTACCACGGACCAGGACAGGACTTGGGCTTGCCTGCTCCTTCGGCCTTGGCCACCCAGGCCGCTGCGCCGCTCCGAGTTTCAGGGAGGGATGGCTTCTCTCCCGGCGCTGCCTCTGTTCTCCGGCACGGGGAAAATGCCTGCTCCGAAACCAGGGGGACCGATACGGCGCCCGTGCCTCGACAGGTATTTTAATGCCACCGACAAATCAATGACATTCAAGGTGCAAGGACACGAATACGCCTATCGAGCGTAGGTCAGCCTAGTAAAACCAAGGGAGGATTCAGTCATCCGTGTTAACGTTCAGCATCTCAAGGCATATCGGACGGGCTGCGCAACTGAGGCTTCTGAGCCCCGTGGTCAGCCGACACTTTTCTGACCATTATGAAGAAAATTCAATTACACAAATATGTCACTAAATATCTTTTAAAGCCTATTAATATTAATATCAATTCCGCCTCTTACGTGCCTGGCATTTAAAAATCCATTTTAAAATCTCAAACTAACTTAAGATTTACATCTAGAATACAAATTAGCAAGCAAGACTCCCCGCTCTCTGTTTTGCCTGGCACCCATCTC
The DNA here is from genome assembly GCF_965638725.1 of Aptenodytes patagonicus. Lineage (NCBI taxonomy): Eukaryota > Metazoa > Chordata > Aves > Sphenisciformes > Spheniscidae > Aptenodytes > Aptenodytes patagonicus. Next base: position 710,914 of record NC_134971.1, read on the forward strand.
TGCCCAGTCAGTCTTAGGTGTCACTTGGTGGCACTTAAAGAAGATGAATATTAAAAGCATGTTATTGCCTGCAAATGTTTTACAGCTTTCCGGCCACTGAATTTGTTTAAAGCTGCAATTATAAGGAACAAACAGTCCCTAGAAGACCAAAGTATTCTATTCATTTGCACATCACTGCAGAACTAGCACACTGATACGGTTTCAAATTAACATTCAGAGTTCTGTACTGAAGAAAATAAACGGCCTTATGCACGCGCGCATGGGTGTGGATGCGGTTGCTTTTCTGTATGTATTAGATATAACCCTTAAGGGATACATTAAGAGATGCACGCTACCTGGTTTGCGTGCGATAGCCTTGCCTTTTTTCCCTCCTCTACTGAACCGCCTCAGATTTACACGCATTTGTTTTATTTCTTCTACGAGCCACTTTCCCTGCAACTGCTGCAGCTTATTTTTGTGATGGTAACCATCCGGAAGCACAGGAAAAATGAAAAAATTATCTTTTCTGAACAGCTATCCGACAAATGAAAGATGACCAGTACCTTAGCATCGTTTAAAAACTAGTACATCAAGAACTACGATTGGAAGAGGCTTCTCACGCTATCCGGCCCATCCGTTTGCCTGCCCAGAACCCTCTCCCAGTCTCTCTCGGAAGAGGGTCGCTCAACATTCCCCAGCTGGAGTCATTAAAATGTTTCCAGGTGATTGAATTTTCCTTCTCGTTTTTAAGTAGCCCTAGTACGCGGTGTCACTCTGCTCCTCTCCCGCAGACACAGCACCTCCCCGACAACTGACAGAGGATTAATGAGCTACTCCCCCCCGCCCCGCGCTTCCCTTTTCTTTCCAGAACCTTTATTAACAAGCCAGCTTAACACCAATCCCCGCAGCACCTCACGGGATCCTCCCTCCAGGTATCATAAATTCCGATCCAACATTACGCCAATCTGTTTTCCAGTCTGCATAATAAGATCCAGCCTCTAGCCAATTTGGAGTATTATGGGATAAAAATACCACGTTCTACTTGAGTTTAGGTACGCAATCACTTAGGGGGCACTGCCAAACACACAGATTTCAAAGAGTTCCTGCAAGCACGCAGACTGGTTAGCCTCGGGGGGGGGGGGGGGGGGGGCTCAAAAGAAACCCACCTCCTGGGGGGGAAAAATAAAACAAAACCAAAAATATTTAAAAAAAAAAAAATCTATCCTGCGTGCCGCTGAAACAAGCCCGCTGTCCTGCCCAATGCCAGCCCTGCCCACGACGCCGGGGTGGTTACACAGAGCGAATTACAGACTGAAAACCGGCTCTACAGAGAGCAAAATAAACCAGCTCACCGGCATTATTCTAAGCTGCCTGCTCTTTCAAAATAAAATACAGGGGGCAAAGAAAAGCTGCTACTGGCCGAGCCCCTTCCCCTGACGCTTCTCCATCTCGCAAGCCCCCTAGGCAACGGCGGAAGAGCGTCCCCAGGGGAGCACGTGCCTCTGAAGGAGCGCAAACGCCGGAAGGTAGGCCAGCCCTGCAGGATTAATCGAGTCAACGTCCTTTGGTGGCAAGCCCGTCCAACTGCAACCCCTGTTCGGTTCACCTGATGATGCCTTATGACAAAAGAACTTACGGGCTGTGTTTTGTGAACGCAACACCTGTACAGACAAAGGAGGGGACCGCAGGGAGGTCATTCATGCCTTAGAGAGAATACATTTTTACTGTGCCCTCGCACAGGAAAGGAGTCGGTACCGGGTCACGACTGAGAGATGCTCAGGATCGACCCAGGCAGCGTGGTGGCAGTCACTGCAGATACTGCAGCCCCGCTTGCTGGAAGGAGAAATGGGAACTACGCGGGTACCGCATCTCCCCTGGCCTGGGGGCACCGGCGTCGCAGGACCGACCGAGCCGCCCCTCAGACCTCAGCCCCGTCGCGCCGTATTTCAGACTCAGCTTCCTCCTCCTCTGCTGCTCGGGAAACCACATGCAGCTCCAGCGCTCAGGCTTCTTCCCTTTTACCTCCGGTGACTCATGAGCTCGTATCAAAATATTTTCTTTATAGCTGGCAAAAACCGAAGCCAAATTTTCCTTCCCTCTTACGAATGAAAGTGTAAGCACTGTAGAGGCAGTCAGGGAGCCACAAGTGTCAGTTCTGCATTTCAACCGAGTCGCTCCTTTCTCATCCATCCCGCAAACTAAAAGGATCCCACGATGTATTTGGGAGGGCAATACCACCCAATTAACATCGTGCTAAATAAAACTTCATTTCACGCCGAAAAAAGTGCACATCAGCAAACCTCAGGGACCTCACACCGGTATCGCCTGGCTCAAAATCGAGTCGTGAGAACACGAACGGTAATACCATGGAAGAGGCTGGATCGGCACCCTTGGCTCTACGCTGACCGCATCCACTAGTACCTCGGCAAACAAGGAACGGAGCTAGCCTGGAGAGCACGGAGCCAGAGCAGGATTCAGGGAAGGGGTTTATTCCCATCACCACCGCTGGCATTGCTTAGGACGTTGCTCTGCAGCTCCACGCCACGGCATTTCAGTTTCTGGATGTCCTTTCTGCTGCTCGGTTAGCCAACAAGACAGTTAAGGAAGGCTCACCTCTTTCTGCGACTTGTGCTTTAAACCGAACATCATCATCCTTTTCAACTAGCAGATGTAGCTAAAGAAGATATTGCTTGAAAAGACACTCAGATAACATTTTGCTCTCTGCTTTACATAGCGAGACATCCCAAAGGCCCGACTGCGCCAGCCTACACCTTGCCCCAGAACCGCTTTGCGAGCGCTAGCGAAGCCCTCACACCTACTACGTCCACTTCGAGGCGGGCACACCGAAACGCCCGCGACGCCCCGTCCCGGGCGAGAGGGGACATCCCTGCCAGGACCGGCAGCCGTGCTCCCTGCTCCGAGGGGCCCGTCCTCCCCTTCAGGGCCCTTCTGGGGGTTCAACCCGGCTGCTACACCCGCTAGACCCCGCAGCTTAATTCACAGCTCATTTACACGGCAGGAAAGAGGGAAAAAAAAACCCCACCCAAACCAACAAACCAGCAATCTTTATCTCTTGGATTATTTGCTCCTCCTATCTGGACTACACAGCAACAAAAAGCTGGCAACGTAAAGTTTGTCGACCGAGTTTCACTTTACGGCGCCAACAAGATCAGAAAAGAATTCTCTGTCTTCTTGTCAAGTTAAATGTTTCGACATCTAACTCAATGTTCCCAATCTAAAAATTTATGAATTCGGTCAGAAGCCCATGCAATATCTTCACTTTATATCCATCTACTAAGGAAAGAAATTACACCAGCCATTTGTCACGACCGTCGTTCCAAAGATAAGGAACAATTGAAATAACTTTAACTCACCTTAAGAACTATGGCCACCATCAAAAATAGCTGCATGTGCAGGTTCTACCATGCTGTAGCAGAAGATTACTTTCATTTGATTACTCGGGAACAAAGTTAATAGAGGACCTAAAACACAGTGCCAATTTATCATACCGGAGAGCCACTGCTATGTTTTGCTCAAGAATGTTGTTATCAGTGTGGTAGCTAAGAAAACATATCAATTGTGTAAGAATTTACAAAAGTCATCATTTTCTTCTAAATAGTAACAAGGAAATGAGATTTGGGTCAGGGAAATTAGGGTTTCAATCCTAATTTGAAACACTACACACATCCCTTTTGTTTCAAAAGCAAAGAGCACAGGTAGTTTTTTTTAAAAAAAGCAAAAAGCTTAACGGCATATGCAAAGTGCTGTTATTTAACGAGAAAATTTCCAGTGCATCTTTAAGCCACGGCACCCGAAGCATTTTAGCCAGGCATTTAGTAGCGGCGCGACATTTGCCACAGAAGACAGAGGAACTCGCCCCCCGCGTCTCCGCAAACCCAACGTACCTTCCCTTGCAGGGTTCTCCCCTTTGTCGTTGACGGTGGCTGGAAGCATTTTTCGCTCGCCCAAGGAACTCGCTGGCAGCCGGCGCGTCCTCAGTCACGGCAGAACGGCTTCGTGCCAGCCGTGATGGCAGCTCAGGCCTGGCCTTGACTTTGATGTGCGCCGTATAAAAGTTACGGTATTTACACAGGTGCGTTTTATTCCAAGACAGACGCATGCAAGTTCAAGTGGCTACAGAATGAGATAACAGGGCAGCAAGTCTCATTTTTCAGCTGCGTATTTAAGCCTAATAATAGAAATGCGCGCTTGCCATCTAAGCAGCATTTTAATACTCAAGAGGGCTTAATTTCACAACCGAACGGGGGTTATTTCATCCTGAGATGTCACCCATTTCTCCTTATTAGAAATGCAAACCAACTGCTGCTGGATGAAAGGCTGGAGAACAATGGACAATCAAGTCGCAGCAGAGATGGGAGGGCCGACGAGTGGAGATACCGGCTCTTCACCGGCCAGACCATGCCCGTCAGCTGGGGGAACAATTCATCAGGGTCTCTTTGGCAAGGACCAGCCAGCTGCGAACAAAGTCTTTCACTACGCTCCCTGCAATAGAACGAGATGACCAAACTCACACACACGTCACCTCGCGACACTCGAGTTTCCCTTTTCAGTGGTACAAGGGGGACTTTGGGTATCCCACTTTACACATCTCACCTGTTTATCTGCCCATTTCCAGGTGCAGGTGAAGCAGCTGTACTCTCTTTATTTGGAGCAGAGCTTGCGGCTATCAAGGGTCAATTAACTTGCTTGTCCAAATGCAAAGACAAGAGTTCAAATTAAATCTTGAGGCTCAACTGCCTCAAAAAATTCCTTCCCCTGAGGGCTCCGGTTTGAACAGCCTTCACAACACAGCAAAGGAATTAATCTCTGCTCAAGCAACCAACCGTGGGACTAAATTAGCTGGGGAACATCTGAGGAGGGGTTCTCAGAGGAGCGGCGAGGACCAGCATGCACGCAGTCTTGTCAACACCGCAACGAAGCGCCTGATGCTCGTGATTACTAGTTACGAAAGTTCCCGAGATCACCGGCTCCGTCCTGTACTGAGATGTACAGAAAAACCACCTCTTTGAAGTACAAACAAACCAGAAGTCCTAAGGAAGATGATAGACAAGCAGAGAGTGGGGCGCAGCCCGAGGAGGGGAAGAGGTTTGTCCACCGACTCGCATCTGGAAAGGACTGAAGACGACCTCAAGAGTCCCGTCTACGTCTGGCACCCTTCCCAAACACGCCGCTAACAAATATAGCAAGAAATCGTTAGCTCACGTGGATGAAAACCCAGAGGAGACCGTAACCTCTCCACCGGGCAACACCGCTGTCCTACCCGTGCTGCGGTGAGCCGTCGGCGCGGGGCTGTAAGCAGAGCGGCTCCCCACGCTGGCACCGGGTCAGCGACGGGACGGCTGCGCTGCAGTTATGCTAAGGGCTCGCCTAATAAAAAAACTGGGCTTCTTGTCAGCATTGCTTTGCAAAACTTCACATCTGAAGCAGAAACCAAGGGCAAAACTAATCAAAAGGATACAGACGCTACGCCTGGAATGGGGGGGGGGGGGTGGAACAAGGGGTTTTGCTCACTGCTAAATTTAGTCTGATTTTCATCTGCCTTGAAAGTGTCAGCACTCAGCAAGGAATAAAACAAGGTTAAAGAATGTGAAGTTGAAAGCGGATGTCTTAGCGTTTGTCTACAAAAGCAGCACAACTTTTAACAGCATCATCCCAAGCGGGCGCGATGCAACTCTAAACTGCAAATTTGCATAATAAATCTCCACGTTCTCCTTGCCGCTCAGAGTGAGCCTCTGTCAGGGCACCAGCCAGCCACAGCCTCCCTGCTTTTCCCAAACACTTCCAGCAAGTCTCTTCCTCGGTGAAATCCTCCCGAAACCTACGATGCATCCCTGCCTAACCAAGGGAATTAACCGCCTGATGACCGTTCATTTCGTGACCTCCCGGTACGGTCTGAAGGCACGCCGGCAACGAAAGTAACTGCTCCCAAAGTCGTGCAGCTACGGGCGAGTTCGGTCCCCGTAAGCGGCTCGCTGCAGCGCTTTCAGCACCTCAGCTCTGCGGATCCAAGTAAACTCGAACAAAACTTCAGAAAGCTTTGCCCACAGCTTCTCCCAACTTTTGACACGACCATACTACATATGGCTACTATTTTCTCCGCAGCATGTTTCGTAACACCACCTGATAGAAACCCAGAAATCCCACATAAAATCTGTGGACAGGCTTGAAGTCGTGGTTAACCACCGAGCATTATCTCAAAAAGAAATCTTGGGGGATTTGGCAAAGCACGCAGCGAACCACCATGAATCAAAACAGGCTCGTGACTCATCTGTGGCATATAACTAGAGAAAGGCACCGTGTAAAAGTGAAATGGATTCTAGAGCCTTAATGAGCTTCACTCGAGATAAGAATACCAGCACTTCTTTTCCTGGGAAGGGGAAAAAAAAAAAAATTATACCAGCTGCAATAAAGTTGCCCAAATAAAGAGGCTCCTAGTGTTATTGGTAGGTTGTACAACTTTGTTAAAAAAGACAGCAAATTACCAGGCTGAAACCTGTCATTTACTAATCAAATTTAATACTCATTTTCCTCCTACAGACACGAGATGAATTATCAATTCCTGTATATCATAACTAGTTCAGAAGCGGTCTCCAATGCCGCGGCAGATGGGATCTCTGGAGCTTCCCACCACCAGCTCTCCCATGGGGTAGTCACGGCTGAACCTTTGGGCAAGCCTGGAGTTTCAAATCGTGGGTCACGGCACCGAGGAGTCCACAACGCCGATTTTAACTGTACGGTTTGAGCTACATCAGCAGAAAGCTGATGCAAGTACCGAGTGCCGAGAAGAAACACCTCCGCCTGTATATTTAAACAGTGCTACGCGTTTGACAGCTTAGAAGTTCTTCGGGCTTTGGAGGCTGTTTTATTTCACCCTCGGAAGAACATCCCAATGCTGTTAATGCCAGGATCAACTATCGCAGGCAGATCTCCCCGAGCGGCCGGCGAGGAGCCAGCTATTCACGGGCACTTCTGAGGCTGGGGAGGGAAAAGGAAGGAAAACGCTGCTCCAATATTTCTTAAAAGAAATGTCTGAAGAAAGATTACTTTAACCAAGACTACGCTGTAAGAAAGTCATCAGATTACGAAGTTCGGGAAAGCCCTAACTACAGTCTCGGCACCGGTATTTGTTTTCAGTGTATCAGATTAAAAGGGCCATGCTAATGTGACATTTTACTATCACAAAGAAAATCCGGTACTAAAATTAGAACATAAACCAGGCACAAATATTCTTCCAGACATGCAATCAACTTTGCTTTGCACTTATCCTCCTCTGTGCACCAAGGGGTTATATTAAACTCTATTATGTATTTGTTAACTGTAAGCATTGCTCCTCTGTAACGTCAACAGAGGTGCTGAAGCAGTTACAGCACTGCAAAATACATTAGGTTCGCTGCAGATAAAGCAAGGTGATTAGAGCACTTGGAAATATTCGTTTAAAATCAAGACTGAGAGAGAAATCCTTTAGAGCCTGGGATATTTATCTCGATGCATTCCAACTGCAAGGCACTATGGGGAAAGAAGAATGACTTTAAACGCAGCATCAGCTCATAAAAGCAATAGCGTTTGCACTGAAAATAACATTGCAAGCCAAATGGCTGTTTGGTAAGCAGCAAACAGCTGAAGTATGGATTGCACATATATAAACTTTTAATTAATACAGTCAACTTGAGCCAAGCTCTATAAAATACTATCCACACGCATACAAATACACCCAGACCCGCACAGCCAACTAGCACCGCGCTCTCTGCTACAATCTCCCGTTTCCTAATTCAGGAGGCAACGGGCACCTCCCCAAAAGTTGCCTCGTGGTGTCTGAGGAACCAAAACCAGCCGTACCCTTCTGAAGTTGAGAGCCATTCACCTGACCTGCCGAGCGCCTCCACGCCAGAGGGAAAAGCCCATGAATCCAGCCGAAATTTCAAGGCTATCATGGAAAGATACTGAACCTAATACAAATACAGACTTTGAATCAATATGCAATGAAATATAAATAGGCCACAACAGGCTTTGCAAATTAAACAGTGCATTTTACAGCATATCACAACTTAGCGCATTAATAATTAGCATTTTCTTTGTTCCGAATTGAATGAATTTATATCATCCTTCAACACTGTTTAGCCAAAGCAAATAAAAAACAAGAAATCACATTACTTTTTCCAATCCATACAGAATGATCTGGATATTCACGTTCAAATTTGCTATCGTGGATTAGCTGAAGGCAATTACTTGACTTGCTGAATTCTTTTACAAAAATTTAAAAAAAGAACTCAAGTCTGTTCTAATAAGAAAAATGAAATCCCATTAGCTGCGTCTCCAATGTATATTAACATTTCTTTTGTTTAGAAAGGTTAATGTCCCCCAAATAAAGGAGCCCAGACTGCCCGTTAAAATAATTACATCATGACATTTCGGAAAGGTTGGCAGATAGACATGGTTTCCAGCAAAGAAACAAACAAAATAAGTAGGCTTTTAAAAAAATTATCCAGACTTAAAATATGCAAGGCGTCGGTGACTCCGACTGTACCAACAGCTCTTCAGGAGGTTTTCTCCTGTGATACCTTCTGCCCTAAAGGAAACACTTTCGGATCTCAGCACCCATGACACAAAATCAGTCTTTTTAGTTATGCGGTTTGGGGAGGTTGAACCTTCAGCAAAACATTCAAAAGCCCAAAATCCACAGGTTTCCTGTAAAACTGTACAAAGAGAAGGCAAGAGAAGGCAAGAGAAGGCAAGAGAAGGCAAGAGAAGGCAAGAGAAGGCAAGAGAAGGCAAGAGAAGGCAAGAGAAGGCAAGAGAAGGCAAGAGAAGGCAAGAGAAGGCAAGAGAAGGCAAGAGAAGGCAAGAGAAGGCAAGAGAAGGCAAGAGAAGGCAAGAGAAGGCAAGAGAAGGCAAGAGAAGGCAAGAGAAGGCAAGAGAAGGCAAGAGAAGGCAAGAGAAGGCAAGAGAAGGCAAGAGAAGGCAAGAGAAGGCAAGAGAAGGCAAGAGAAGGCAAGAGAAGGCAAGAGAAGGCAAGAGAGAAAGCCAGGCTGTGTGCTCCCGCTTACTAGAGAAGCTAATTGTGGCTCCCCTCAACACACACAACATGCAAGCAGCAGGAGTTAAATGCTTAGAAATTAGAAACCCACAAACATTTCAAATGTTGTGATTTGAGGAGTTTCAATTTGAGACATTAGAGCTTGTAAGCATTGCTAAAGGTGGTACCGACTTCGGCCCCTTGCAGATGATGCACGGTACCGCAAAGCGGCCAGACCACCTTGAGAAATACCACCACACGTGGTTTCACCTGGAACTGGAAGCATGTCTTGGTCCTCTTCCCACTACTCGTTTAACAAATTCCTGCAGAGGAGCGTAAACAAATGCTCCACCTGCTCAGTCTTCATCTGGGATTACACACGTTTGCAGCCAACAGCACGGACAGGGAACCCTCCCCCGTCCTCCTCCTCTCCCTTTTCAGGGGATCTAACGGATTCGCTTTGGGCTGCCTCTAAAACCACGTTTTGCTTTAAACGCCATTTGTGGATTCCTGCAAAAATCAGTCCCCTTCATTGTACGAAATATTTGCATATTTTAAAGTGTTTGAAAGGCAGCAAATGTTACGGTTTCCAAATGATTTTGGAACGTGCACATATAATTAGCCCCGTCTAACAAATCTGCTCCTGACTGCAGTAGTAAACAACTGAATTTAAGCCAAAACCTGTTTCAGAGACATCAAATGTCAAGGTCTGACTCCTGTTCTAACACCCCAGCTGAAGCCTGGCAGGTAATATTTTCTTGGGGCTTACTTGCTTTGACGAAGCTGTGTTAAAGGATAAGAGGCCCTTAATTCAGCAAGTTCTTCCAGGCAGTAAAACGCACCGTTTCGTTCGCGTAGTCTACCACGGTTATTCCGTTTCAGCCGGCAATGGTTCAAAGACCGTACCGAGACTGCGCCAAATGTTCTCAAAGAGCTGCCACAACCTTCAGGGTCCGCTCTCCTCTTTGGGCGCCCGCACGAGGGCAGGAAGCAAGGGATTGACGTACTGCTGTAAGTTAACTCAGGCTCTCAAATTTTGAAAGTTACTTAAACGAATCTGCTTATGATGACAGCAGTTAGCGACTGATTTTAAGGCAGACCTGGTCTTGAGACCTCCAGTCGAGGTCCCACTCCTACTCGGTAGCACCTCAAGCCACAAGCCATTTCAACACAAGCCGATCTCCTCCCACGCAGAGCACGTGTGATGAAGGCAGGGCCCTCCAACGCGCCGCGCAGCTACGCGGCTGGCTGTGCTGCAAGGGGGCTCGGAGCTGAAGAGCTGCAGCTCCCGAGCCAAGCGCCAGCTTCGGTACACGATGTTAACCCAACTCCAAATGCGTGACCATCTCCGAACGGGAGACACCCGAACAGCTTCAGCGCAGAGAAGATGCGTTCATCATTCACAAAAAGCCAGCAACGCTCAACAGCTTCCTTGCTAGTTACCTGGCAAGGAGGGGAGACTCTCCGTAGCAAGTCGTCCGTGACACGGGCAGAAAACCAAGCCCCGCGTCTCGTTTAAGCAAGGGGCTCTCGGTGACTCCGAGTCAAGCAGAAACGCTCTGCTCCCAGGGCCAGACGCTGTGGAAAAGGTAAGACCCACCGCCGAGGTGAGAACAGCTTCCCAAGGCAGACCCAAACCCATGGCTCGAGCAAGCCTCGTTACAGAAGGTGACGCACGGGGTGAGAACAGAACGTAGTTGTCAGCCACCTTCCCTTTCGGTTTTGAAATCAGGAGAGAGAAAATTGGGTTTTTGCAGAAGTCTGTTCGACACGGCTTCCGCAAGAGCATTACACCGAAGTACTAAACTGTAAGGACGTTTAATACTGATGATGAAAATCAATCTTTTCTTATTGCCTCTTCCATGGGATGGGAATAAAGGCTGCCTTCACCCGATAAAGGTCATGTTTGCATTTCTGGTAAACACAACACTTTGTTTTTTCCTCCCCATCCAATATGCTCAAGTGAGTCACATCTGGCTGACTTGTCAAAAGACAGTGAAAGTTTGAGGAAACGGTGTTCCACAGATGTTACTGCCTAAAAATAGCCTTTCCACAAATGATAACAATTTTCCAGCTCAGTGGCCAAATATACTGCTCAAAGGCACGTATTGCCAATAGAGATTCATTGCAGATGGCAAGTTAAGCAACTTGTTTCTTGTCCTATTAAAACTTCTCTCTCCCACCATCTTTTGTGAGCGTAACCAAATTAAATCATTCCAGAATTTCAAATCCCACTTGAAAGCCTATTCTGGAACTTCATAATCCTCCTCAACATCCTCCTCAGGAGCGACCCCTTCCCAAACAGATGGGACATCCTCCTGCCACCCGCATTAACAGGGTCGTTCCCTGCCGTGTGGAGCAAGGCCGTGGTTTGCAGAACCTCTAGGTGAATTATGCACCTCAGTCGATTCTCATCCAGAGTTGCAGGCCAGCGACATAGCGCTGCTAGGCTTATTAAAAAAAAATGGTTATCTAGGAAAGACGCTGACAAAATCATCGTTGCTCGAGAAGCACAACCCGCGTTTCTCTCCCGTTCGTGAAAGTCTAGGGTAAGAGGACCAGGAGGAGCCACCTACGAAAGGGAGATCCCAGACCAGGAATTTCAATCCCATCTTCTTCAACCTCTGCTCGTTCCAATCTGCAGGAGCAGCTCAGCAGGTTGCAAAACCGACGCGTTTTCAAGAGGTTAGAAAGGCATCCAGCTTATGCCTGCACCTACGTCGGAAAGTAGAAAAACTCCAGCGACTGCGCCAGCTGTTCCCACAAGGGCTCAAACGTTTCATTTTCAACACTGGGCTAGCACGGGCTCTCCCTCCTCTCTTCACACCTAACCTCTCTACTTTATTCACACAAGCCGGCGGGCGGTACTTCATCACTGGGGTGGGTTAGCGGCCAACTACAGGGACCAGGGCTCGCGTTCAGACACCTCTTGCAGGTGCTGACGGCATCCCAGCCTCGTACCAGAGCGATGCCGCAACGCGTCCTCACTGCGGGCTCCTCTGCCGGGTCTCCCCACAAATCCTCCCGTGGTGAGGAGGGGGGTTGTACGTTTTCCCTCTAACGCGCCGGGAGAACAATGACGCAGTGGCTCAGCCTCCTGCAGAACAAGGGAACGAGAGGTACTCCAGAAATCCAGGCAACGCTGCGGGGGCAGTTAGCAGCAACGAAGACAGAGCACTGCAAGTCCAGCTTTGCAGTGTAGTTGTTCTTACTCAGCCTGAAATAAACTGTGCCGATCGCAGACATTACCTCAAAGGAAGTATTACTACTGTTTCATCACATATCTGAGACCTATCTTTCACAAATATTAAAAAAAAAAAAAAAAAAATTGCAATGCTCCTTGATCTTCCACTTCCAAAGGAATAATTTTCGATGTAATAAAACCAGTTGTTCTCCTACAAATTCATCAGTAGAAGAAAACTGCAGATTTTGCATCCGGGGATAGTATCTTTCAAAGCGGTATCTGTAACAGGGACGGAGAAAAATAATCGTATTACAGTGTCAGGCAATAAATAGCGGGGGAGTAAAGCACAGACAAAACACTTTCTGCAAACTCTGCTAGGCCTGTTTCTACAGTTACTGATAGCAGAAAAACCGAATGCGAACAACATCAGACCGGCAAAAATAGGAAAAATATCTTCCGGAAAAAATTCTGTAAAATGAATACCGATACCCCATTGCCATCTAAGTTAAAACTCTGCAGAGAATAAAAATTCTTCAAAACCCAATGCATTTACGGTTGAAAATTCTTTACATTCCATGACTAAATCATAAACGCTACGGTGGCATTTCAATCTGGGATTCTGCTGACGTTCACAAACTGAACCGTGCTCGTGCGGTTCTTGCTGTCAGCAGAACCCCTTGGCTGAACAGCACGTCATTCATAAGATAAAGTGTCCGAGAGGCATTTCACCGGGTCTTAAAAAGGAAAGAGCGATGACCTCAATCCCTTTAGGAAGCCTGTCTCCCTAAAACGCCTTCAGAAAGTGGAAAAAAAAGGGATTCTGCAGGAAGCCATCATCTCTTACTTAAGTAGCCAGCCTCAGGGTCTAGCCAGCTGCACTCTTGCCTTAAATTATTCAGCGTTTAAATTGATCCCCGTCCTTCGTAACAAGCCGCTCACGTCGAGACACACGGTGCAGATAGATACGGGTTCAGGTGGTAAAGCTCAGCTCTCGCTGCCGGGTGCGGGCTGCTCAGAGGGCGTTACCGCAGTGGACGTGCTTTGTTCCAGCAGCTCTGCTCCGCGACGCCGGTACCCAGCTGCGCTCCTCGTGATGCTGTGCACAACAGCCGGACCCCACTCATTTACCATTTGTACGCCTTGGCGGCTTTCAGCAGGACCGCGGTTCGGTGGTTTTGCTTCGTAACGCAAAGAGTCTGGAATTAGATGCTGCAGTGATTACACAGCCACCAAAAAAGTGTCAACTTTGCTCCCTTGCATTTTCTTCTTGGGAGAGGAGCGGGGGAGATGAGCTGCAAACTGACGAAATACCCGAACCGCACCACGACCACCGAGAAGACTGAAACCTGAACAGAAGGGATTTTTTTACTCCACACGACTCTGTGTTTTGTTTTCCGGCTGCTGCTTAAATTTGCAAGCCTGATAAATGTACGGAAAGAAGATATTTGTTAAATCTTTTGCGAGCATCAATTTAACTGATGGAAACGAGCAGATACTCTTCCTCACCGCTGCAGTAAGAAAACATAAAGGAATAAAAAAAAAAATCCCAGAGCAGTTCTTCCCCTCCAAGGGAAGATGGGTATTTGATATTCTAAGTACTTCCACAGCAAAACTGTAGGAAAACAAAGAGGCGGCAACTCTCAGGAGCGCTGTGTGCACTCTGTAGCAGAGGAAAAGAGCCTTTGGCCCCACCTCCTCGGTTCAGCCGACACAGGCATCCAAGGCAACGTGGTACCGACAGACTGAAAGGCAGAGGCCGGAACAGGAGCAGGAACTGCAGCAAGTTCTTAACGAAGGTTAACGATCGCGACGCTACTGCAATCTTGACAGGGTATTCTGTTTCCTGTCCCCAAGCCTTGGACAGACACCCAGCACCCCAAGGGTGAAACGCCTTTCTGCGTGGCAAAACCACACTACCTGCCGGATACCGGCGAAAATACACTGTTGGTTGCCCAACATACGTTTCCAAGACGTGGCAAAAATTCCCAGGGCTTTCTGGGAGGTTGCTTACAAGTCAACAGAATTCAAGAGGAAAGGAAGCAACGTTCAACAGCTCGATAGCCCTGAAAGCGTCTAGCGAAGCCACGGCATCCCAAAAAGTTTGCTGCCGCGGCAGCTGAGCTTGCCGTTTACTCTCCTGCAAGAGCCGGGGAGCTGCGGGAGGCACGGGGACGCCGAGAGCAGAACACGCCAGAAATAAACACCTCAAAGAGAAAGTTTTGTACATCTACTATGCCTGTCACATCCAAATGTTCTGTGCGGAGACAGATGGTCTAGGCTTCTATTAGCAATGAATAATGAGATGTGAAGTGAAAGGCGTGAGATGCTATTTAACCTTGCTTCCCCCCGACATCGTAAGTCTTGAACTGTACAGCATTTGATATTTTTGTGGTTATAAAACACCAAGAGCAGCAATAATCACAAGTTAGCTACGCACTAGTTATTTTGCTGTCTTTAAAACCAAATTTGTTCCTATTTTCGCCTTCTCCGAGACTGGCAAAAGCTGCACCGTCTCCAATAAAACCGTGCGGTAGGCAGCCGCAATTAAAAGGAGGTACCTAGCGAGCGACCCACCGTCCTGCGATGCAAAGCCAAGCCGTACCAGCCTCTTCTTCACCCCTCATATTACGTCATCTTCATTAATCAAGGAGTCCTGGAACAGCCACTCTGACCTTACCCACAGGTTGAGAGATCAGCTAAACTAGCGAGAAACCGTCACCCATCTTCTCCTGCTCGCGCCTTGGTGCTAGCACTGGTGGGACCGTAGAGCGAATCGGCATCGCGGGCCGAAATCCAACCCGGCAAGAGCTGTCCAAACCAGGTGTCTTTTTTCAGCTGGATCAGTGCCTCGGCTCGGTTCGCTCGCGTGCTCTCTGAAAAGACAACCCCGTGCTGGAAGACTAAGCAAACGGAGCTCGCTCGCTCTGGAGGGGACAGGGAAAAGGTAATGCTCTTCAAACACGTAAGAGGCAGCTGCAAAGGAAAAGAAAACGCGTCGTTCTGCACGTACGTTAACAGACGTGGCAGGCTGCGACAGGTTAAACCACAGCGTGCCCAGCTTATGCAAGTATAAAAAAGTTAAAACACCAAAATAGATCGCTTAAGGCAGTCACGGCTGTTTTTAAAAGAGCTGATGACTACCTGTCAGGGATGGATGGGGTATACTTGATGCCGGCAAGGGGCAGGGGACCAGGTGACTTTCAGAGGCCAAGAAGTCATCCTCCAGCTCAGTACGCCCTTCACCCGAGTTTTAAATAAAACTGGAGGCCAGGAACCAATGTCGAGTAGCCAGCGAGCTTACCAGCTTACGCACCTTCTAACTTCAAAACCGCCAAGCAGTAACCGCCATCTGCACGGAAAGCCAACTGATTTTGACAAACCTCTATTGTCAGCTTATACGAATAGGCCGAGTAAGTCAAACTATCGAGCAACGTACGTTCTCCAACCTTCTTGCGTATCACTAGCAAATCAGCAATTAAACGCGCTAGAAGGCCTGCTGCTGAGCGTTCTTACAACCCGGCTCCGTGGCTCTGCTCCAGGAGACCGACATGATGCAGAATTACAATGTCAGTGCAAGCTGAGACTCCTCTCAAGCCCATCTACCATACACAAGAACAAGAATCAGCACATCTGCTCATCTGCTACTTGTTACATCAGAGCGGCTAAGCTTTTAGAAATACATCATCTAGAACTATTTAAAACGTTTTGTTCAAATTAATGGGCTATTTCATACTAAAGCACGCTCCCTAGAGCCATGCGCATTTGCAATCGCGCTTGCATAACCGGTTTTAGCAATTTGTAGACAAAAATTTGGCAACACGATACATTTATCCGGGGAATACACATTATGCCTTACTTAGATAAACATACATAATAGCTATTCCCCCATCTCTTTTCAGCACCTCCATTACCAGTTGAATTGACTAATAACCACAAAGGTTCGCTACCTTCGCAGAGAGGAAGGTCAGACCTGCCACGCGGGAAATGGCATTTCATCTTTTAGGTGTACGGAGGCTTTCAACGGTGTTTCTGGGATCACCAGACACACGTACAAGGCTGTAAATAACCTAAGTTGCCTTCAAAATCCACTAATAATAATAATAATGCTGCCCGCAGCATCCCCTCTGCCCTTTTCCTCTGCATTTTGATGACAGTAATCCATAGGATCTGTTTTGCTCCGTCTTTATTAAGAAGTAGCGGTTTACAGGAGCAACTCGCGTTTCTAAGGCAAGCCTTAGGTTTCCGCAGATCGCATTAGAACAACGAAATCAGTAAAAAGCCGTACGGCAAACATCCTCCCGGGAGAATGCCCTTCGTCCAAGAAATACACTTTTCCTACTGGACAACTATTCACAGCGAAATTGAAGGGAATAAAGAAAGAAGAGTCTACATCTGTTAGAGCTGCCTTATTAGTATCAAGATGTTTCGTCTCCTTCCCAAATTAGACCCGCTATCGATCTCATGCCAACGAAAGACCAACTGGAAACCTACACTGAGAAGATCAGCAGGAGAAACTGGAATTGGCAGCGGCTCCTCTTCCAGCAACCTGCACCTCAGATTCTGACAAAGCTGAGCCATAACAACAAGCAAATGCTCGCGCGTGTGTTCTCTCGCTGTCCACACAAACATGAATATATATGCGGACGTATATAAACACGCACTTAATTTAACAGCGGAGGGCCCCAGCAAGTATAGCAAATCCTTTCTTCAGGGCAAATAAAACCCTCTCGCAGGAGCAAGTTTTTTAAATCCAATTTGCCTCGACAAAACAAAGGCATGAAATACGTCGTTACCCTTACACAGACATTTACGTTCCTTATTGTTAATTTAAAGGGGGAAACAACATTTCTTTCTGGCAGATGAAACAGAGGTCTCGCGATCCTGAAATACGTTAGAAGCAGAGGTGTTCTGCACGAAAGACGCTTCCTAAACACTGCAGTCAGTATTAATCGGTCTTTAAGTCTCACAGGATTGGAAGCAAAAATTAATCCAGTTTAACGAAGTCTGAGGCCATAGCGTGCTGCTCTAAACTCTTCGAAGTTCATCTGAAGGCAATAAATAATTTAACAGGGCACTTCCTACACGTTCCGTGTTGGAGACTACGAGAATGCCAAACAAAACGTTTGGGTTTTTTTTTTCTGTAGTATCTTCACTGGCGCGGTGCTGCAAAAACTCCATTTCCAAGCAGCCCGACATTCAGCACCGAGATGTTAAGATCTGACTTATCCTTCTCAAAGCAGTCTCCTCGCTAACGCATCTCTCCCCACCGGCCCTCTCTGTGGCTGATGCCTTTCCTACAAAGTTGCTCGTGATTCAAGCAGATAATTTCTGACTTTAATCTAGACCCCAGTGGAAACTACATTAACTTCTCAGTGCCTCGAATGGAAAGCACTGTGTCAGAGAACTCACGTTTGAGGAGCTAAGGTTGCCAGATTTACCAATGTATTATAAGAAGGTATTTACGGAAGCGTCCAAAAGCTCTCAGCCAGGGCGCCCAACAGACGCACAGACGGAACCGCGCCGTTCCCGCACCCCGCCTCTCCTTCCTTACACAGACACCGGCCCCCAAAAGCCACAAAAAGGGGGGGGAAAATCGGAGTGGCAAGGAAAATAAAAACAAACGCGCCCTTCTGCGCAGCCAACAAGCCGTCAGCGGGGCTCGGCAGGCAGCCTCCAAGTCGTACGCCGATAAATTCAGAGGTTCAGGCAGACGACGCATGGGCATCTCCTGCTCCACGGATGCCACGGGGAAAGAAAACCCCTGTGGGAAACTAGGGCTAGGAGCAGCCGGTGATTTACGTGCTTCACAGCTGGGAAAAAGAGATGCAGAAACTAGAGCAGGATGGGCAGCAGTCAAGCTCATCCCGGAGCTTGGGGGTCTGGACCCCCAGCCCTCTCCCGTCATCCTGCTTTTAAAAAGGGTCTTTCGCCTGCGCTCAGGAGACCACGTTTCCAAATTCGATAAGCCAATTCCAAAGCCGCTACCACGTGTCGCATTGTACGCTTGAACTAATTACAGCTACTTGAGTACAAAACTCAAGCCAAAAACGTACAGGGAGTACGTCGGTGTAACCGCCGCCGCACCCCAAACACGGAGATGCTCGATTCAGAGATTTTGGAACGGGGAGGGAAACCAAGTGTCTCCTCGATACCCGTATACCCTCGGGACATCAGGAGGACTCATGCACGCTTACTAGTGGAAGAGAAACCTCCCAAGCTGCAGGATTAGAGGCTTCTCTTTTTGCTAAGCTGGTGTTTTGACAATAGCTTTTTTTCATGAGACATTTGTCATTAACAAACTTTAGACAAGGTTAATGAAAGTTCTGTCACTTTAATGTCTAGCCTGCTTTAAATTACAGATGTCGTCTGCCATGACTAAAGAAAGGGCACCGAGCAATAATACCATAAACTATCATCTCCAGGGACACACAGGTAATTGCATAGCTCATTAAAAAACTGTTTTAATTATTAATTGACCGTGTCAGAGTTGTCCTTTGAAGTCAGTTTTAATTTTTTTTCCTCGCAAGCACGGTGATTCCAAGCTGACCTACACAACTTTCTCTACCACCTCCAACAAACAGAAGGGAAGGCTTGGGACCCGGCTCACAGCACGGTGACCGTGTCTCAACAGCGCAAGTGTCGCGCACACTCAGACATGCCGAAATCACACAAGGAACAGCATTAAATAAAAAGCTTTGGGCGACGAAGGGAAAAAAAGCCATCTTGAACACTGGCTGGTCACCGAACCTAGATAAAGAAAGAAAATCCGAACGGCTGACAAGCCACAGACAGAAAAAAAAAAAACCCACCCCACCAATGCAGGAGGACTCTTGCTAGTTCCTACTGCTATAAAATCAACTGACCTGTCATCTCCGTTGAGACTAAAAAAGTCTGCCCCAAGCGGTGGGACTGGATTTCGAGAGGTGCCTCCCCAACCTCAGTGATTCTGGGACTTGCATAGGAACAATGACCAAAAAACGGGTTGGAAAACCGCTACCGAAAATTCACACAGCTGGATTAAACCTTTTTGCTTAAAAGGTATTATACGGAGGTTGCTGCCTCGGGAAATCCCCACGACCCAAAGGAAGAAGGGAAGGTTTCTTGAAGCCCAAACACACAAACGCAGCTCCGCTGGATGTTCGGCTCATAGGTCATTCAAAGCTATAAGGAAATTAAACACAAACCACCACCTCGGGGGGGGGGGAAAGCATCTTGCACAAAAACTACTGAATTAGGCACGTGCAGAACGAGAATAAGACGTATGTATAGATGAGACATCCCATTGCGGCAGCGCATCCTGACAAATTCTGGAAGGGGAGGAGTCTCAGGTAAACGCCCGTGGGTTTGGTTTTTTGTTTGTTTTTCTGTGTTGTTTTTTGTTAAACAGCCAAGTGAGAAAGCCCTAGAGAAAGCATGCCGCGGAATGAGCTCACAAGTCTCGACAATCGCTAGCGGGGCCTCTTCTTCTACAGTACTTGAGCCAACGTAAGGTATCCGTACTAGAGAGAGAAGCTAAGCACAACACAACGTACAGGTACCTTACGGAATGACTCACAGACCACACCAGCTACTTTACCCGTTTGCCCGCGTCTTACTGGGTTTAGCCCAATACCGAATGCTGAACGAGATCAGGATTGCTACCTGGCTTTTCCTATCTGTCAAAATGAGGACAACATAACTCAACACGTAGAACAGCAGCAAGAATTCAGAAAGAAAAATCGTTTCCCGTCAACTAAAATAACCACAGAGGAGAAAAGCATGTTAACCCTTCACCGCACTGTAATCCCCTCCGAGGGGTGCGTTAGCAGAGAAATCGAGTCTTTTGAAGACGGGAGTTTCACCCGAGCAGGTTTTGGGGGTTATTTATTTTGCAAAATTTGGCACGCGAGGAGTAGAATGAACACACGCAACCATTCCAAACACCGTCCTGACACTGAAACGCCATACTAGCTTTTGGTCTAAGCAACGGTTAATACCTTCCCTTCTCCAAGTCACAGCAACGCCAGAGATTTTAGAAACAGGCAAAGAAGATCAAAGTACACGCATCGTATGGTTTCCTTAATTGCCAAGTGCTAGACTGGGAGGAAAAGAACAAAGTTTCAGCCCCTGCGGTTACGTCAAGAGTGAGAAAACATCTCGCCAGCGAGCGCTAGCTATAATCGCACCCCTAAACTAAAGCTGTAGGAAAGGGAGTTTACAACGCCAACGCTGGCAAGTTCCGCCCTCGCTCCCCCTGAACCCTATATTGTGGCAGAACATACAGTTTCTTGTTAACGTTTGTCTTCGGCGCTAATTAATTTTACGAGGAAGCAATGTAAGGCAGCTGCTTCTCCCGCCTTTACCTTTTAAAGCGCATCCTTCACACGTCACGAATACGTCTCGTTTCTTTCTTTTGATGCTTTCTGGGCATAACCAGCAAAACCACCCTCCCCGTTCCGGTCGCGTTCAAGCATTTCAGAAATACACCCCTTGAGCGAAAACTGAGATTACCCACGAGCTTAGGTAGGTTTCTAGCTCTCCTGATCTTGCGTACCTAAGATACCGAACGCCAACAGCACCTTCCAGTCACCAGCTACAGCAGCTTCCCCACTGCTGACGTGATCTTGCTTTAGGAAAAGGATATTCAAAGACAAAAGAACGAGAGGAGTTTGCTTTAAGCGGGCAGACGTGTTTGTGATTTTAAGCAAAACCAAGCACTGAGAAATACTTGCCTGCAATCCAAGACTGTCTGGTGCTGCACTTGTCAGTCTCGTCAGCAGAGCAAACACCAGAAGGTCTCGGGCACAACGCGAGCAAAGCCGCGCAGGACGCGTGGTCCAACCCCGCCACCCTCCCACTACAGAAGCTGCGTTTCCCCAGCAGAAGTGGCAAATGCTGGGACGCCACCCAAAAGGCACCAGCGCAGAAGCTATTCCCAACAGAGAGATGTTCAAACGGAATTCTCCGGTTGCGTACGGGTGTTCGTTAGGCGTGCCATACGCATAGACCGTTGCGTACGTATCAACACGCGTCAAGTAGCACAAAACCCGCTATCTAAAGTAACTTACAGGTATGTCTCCATAAAACGCACCAAACGAGCAAGCAGCTTGTAGGGATGTTATGCGGATGGGAGGGTTTAACGAAAATAACGTTTTTATCTTAGAACTATATAAATCCACAACCGGCACCCCACTGCCCTACCAGCTCCCTTTTTACCCAGCTCTTGTTCAAGTTATTTGCCGACGTAATTGAATCCTTCTTCGAGAGCCTTTATATTCCGTTCTGGTTTGGGGACAATGCTGCTGAAATACGTTTACCATCCATCTTTCTTAACGTGCTTAATCTAAATAGAAGACTCAAATCCAAGATTGTGCATTTGATGGATAGCTCACCTTCTTCTAACAGCGTGCCTTAAATGCGTCCTAGCGTTGCTCTCAGAAACCTTGCAGAAAGCCTGCATTCGCAGTGGTTTTAGCCTCTCCTAGCAAGCTACCTATCATATATACTTATTACAGTATAGCACAATTAAGACTAGATAAGGTTAAAGGAGCTGCCACATATAAGACAGGGATACGTGAACACGCTTCACAGACCCACAGTGTCATCCGAGACTTTCACGAATTTCAGGCTGCAGAACTAAACCCACCGCTCCCCCCCCCCCCCCAGATCACCCACTCGGTACTGGCAGTAGTTTTCAATCACAGTGAAGGACCTTCAGCAGATCCCCGACATCAAGGTATGTTGGGCTGGCTCATCCAACTTTAAAAAAAAAAAAAAATGCATTCTCCACTTCCTTCTCAAATCAGGCAAATACAAACCCACCTCTAACAAAATACAACGTCCCTGCAAAGTCCCAAGCAATTCCTAAAGAAACCTCAAGTATGAAGTTAGTAAAGGTAGTAACATTGTTCTACGTATTTAGATGCAAACTTTGGATAGTAAAAAGGCATCACATTTGAACAAAAACAGAAAAATCAATCGCTAATGCCACACAGTGCCAAGAAGTGCGCTTTGATACGGCTAATATAATTTTGTGCTAGGAGAGCAACTTGGATATCCTTGATGAACAGCATGTATTTTCCCGCCTCAAAGGGGCTCAGAGCACCACAGGTATCGCAGCACGTATCACTAAAGAAACGCAACCCTTCACTTCTCAGTTCGTAGCGCTGTACAGACCCACAGGTTCCCAGCTGTCACGGAAGCGCTTGTTATTTGTGTATGCAAAAAAAGGCGAGGAAAAACCGCCTGCCATTCAGACCACGACGACGTGGTCTTCTGGAACAAACAGCTGGCGGTACTCCACGTCCCAGGGATTTACTGGTTAACAGCAACCACACCCTCATGCCCCAAGCACTGAGATTACACCACCGTCAGGGTCCCGAACGCGCCGCCTCCAGCTGTGGTCGCTGGTGCCCTCGTTACAGCATCAGGCACACGGGGCTGCCGCCCCCGCGCTCCGCAGCCCGGCCAGCGTCACCGCCTTTCTTTTGAAGGATGGACACGAGGCCGAAACACGCACCAACTGGAAGACCGGCTTCTGCCACAAGCCCCTCAACTTCAATTTCTCACTGAAGAGCTTCTCAAGCTCTCCATTTGCAAGGCACCCCCGTAGAGCTGGGGGAGAGGGGGGCGGCAACGGCCGCTACCACGGGCTCTTACCGAGCATTTACCGCGTGCTGCTTTCCATCTGTGAGCTCCCAAGCTCACAAGACGTTCGCATGACGCCTTTTCCAGCGCTTTACCAGGACGGGGCAGCTGTGCCAAGGAAGCGTCCGCCCATCGTCCCCAACGTATTTGGCAGCGGAGCAGCTGTTGAATCCTGGCCTAACAGGGGGTGCAGGACATCTGCTAGCATCCCAGAGACTTAAAACGAAGTCACCTTTGCTAGTACTCGAGACTTGCCGGAATCTTCCTGGAAAAGTTGACTATGTCAAAATTTAAGCGGCACACGTGTTTTGCGAGACAAATATCCAAAGCAAAGGCAGTGCTGCGTCGCCTGCTTTGTCCCTTCTCTTAAAGGAGGGCCAACGAAGACTATCAAGAGAGCACAGCCAAGTTAAGTCAGACCGCTATAGGTAGCCTAAACCCTACTAGAGTACAAAGCTGTGCACGCTTTGGGCAAAGCCAGGGAAGGCTGAAGCAGCTACGTGTCTTTCTCATGAAAGGAAAGAAGCCCATTTATTCCCAGCCCTCTGAGCCGCAACTAAACCCTAGGGTCTCGCAAGGAGCCCGCGCCCCTGGGACGTCCAAAGGCACCTCTTCACGAGGGCGAGCGATACGATGCCGAGCGGCAAGGATCGACGTGCTGGCAAGCGCCAGAAACCACTGGCTAACGTTTCCGAGGGGAAGGAGAAATACAGCGAGAAAGTGAGGTGCAAGAATAAAACAAAAACATTTTTATTTCTGGGAACAAAGTAGACACACCATTCTCCTCTCTCATCCCCCCAAAAAGCTCATCCTCGCTTCCACAGTACAGGGAAGAAGAAGAAAAAAAAAAAAAAAAAAAAAATCTATTAGGTCAATGTCTTGCATCAATTTTGCAGCTTCTCCCCAGCCAATGAAATAGTTAATTATAGTTTTTCTACTGGTTGAATTCAGATAGAAGCGTCAACCACTTCATTTAATAATTTAGTTGAAACATGTCCACATGAGAACACACTAATTTCTCATTCAGTTTTCAAACTGAGTCAATTTAAAGGCTGCCAATAATACAGCAGCAGAAACGCAAACCCCCCCACAATTGACAGTAAACCAAAGTTAGTCGTTCTTTATAAATTGACTATTGCCTCAAAGCCTGTGAAAGAAATCAATGGACATCACTGCCGAGAAACTGCTAACCCACCTGCGCTAGGCTGTAATAACTGAGCACAATTAGACATACAGTTCAGAGAATTCGTCAAAAGGAAGAAAAATAAAGACATTTTCCACTTAATTCTCATTTCTTTTCAGAAGTCGGCTGCCTTTACCGCAGCCTTGTGTTTCACCTCTTCTTCGCTGCATTCGCAGTCTTTATCAGAGAAGGGATTACAAAGGACTGCAAGTTAAGCGGCGCGTGCCGAAACACAGCTCCCCGCGAAACGCCGAGCCTCCTCGACGCCCCTCACAAAGACCAGTCGACCACTGCCTTCTGCCACAGGCTCGGGCTTTTGAAATGCGGCTTCCAAAGTCAGATGTCAGGAGCCGCGTGGACGCGCACCAGCAAGCAGCTGACATACCCCTACTTAAAACAAGGTTGGCACGTAATGATTCATCGCTGTTGTCGGCCGTTCCCTGTTATGTTTTCATCATAAGAGCCTAAGGAATCCAGTCCGGACACAAATCTGGATCAGGATACGGTTCACAAAGCCTTTTTCACACATAGCCACCAGCTTTCCTGCTGTTCTGAAACAAATCAAGGCGGCAGCCCAGCGTAGCAGCTCAGCTCAGATTTCTTGTACCCAGTAAGTCATAACGCATCTAGCTCATCGCTGACCTCCTCCCACCCATCCATCTTCCGCGGCCACCGGCGTGGTGTCCCCGCGTCCCCAGCACTCCACGGGACTGAGTCCTAGGTCGCCCGCCCGGACAGGCTTCAGTACGGACATCTCGTCTCGCTGGCAACTACTTCACCTCTGCGCTTCCCGGGCTCTGGAAAATATCCCGAGTCAGCTCTCCGGACGCCTTGAAAACCAGCCTCGTCGCACACTTAGTAACCACCCCCTTTTCAAGCCAAAATGCGTGTCATTTAATGCGGGAAGGGATCTCTCCACGAAACCCACTACAATGATCTCAGACCCGAGTGCTCCGCTGCAAACCTCGGTGCTTTTCTGCCCCCTTTTTCCTAGGAAGATTTTTGTTCTGGAAGTCAAGTGACACTGAGCAAATGCAGCATCTCCCGTCTCCTTCCACCAGGCGACCCCACTGCCAATTTAATTTCGCCCTGCCTCGCTGCTCCAGAGCTCCCTCGCTTTTCCTGGAGCCCGGGGATTAGCACGCTGGCAAGACTACTGAACCCAAAAAAATGGGAGGCAGAGAAGGTAACTTGGAGATCGTTTGTTGATAGGCGCTCAACCCACGGCTGCCACGGCAGCGACGTGACTCCAGTGGCTGGGCTCAGCCCATCGCCTCCAACAGCCCATTCTGTTCTGTTCCGTACCTCCGGCGCCTCGGGTTCAGCGACCGCTCGTCGCAGCGCCTTACCCACGCACTGCAGATCTAAACAGACTTATGAACGCGTTTTCTGTTCAGAGGTTGTAACCGTGAACTCCGCTAAACTTCGGACTGTATCCTTAAAAGGCAGTTATGGCATCACTTTAAAGCACCGTCACGTTTTTGGACACAAGCAGGAAAGGAGCAGAGTTAAAAGCAAAAATCACTGCTTCCCAGTTCATGTTGCTCCCCCCCCCCCATCTTCAACTGGAAAAGCTCAAGAAAAGATTCCAAATGGGCAGAGCACAAAAAAGGAATACGCCTCAACGTTTTATGCAACTGCAACCCATGTCCCTCAGGCCAGCTCCCCGGAGGCTGAAATCAGAGGGACGCTTCCAGTTTCAAATCCTAATCTTTCTGAACCACACGCCAGGTTCCGACAGGCACAGGGTAGGAGCGAACCGACCAAAGGGCCAAAGACAAAGGGTACTTGTGATGCCAGCGCTCCTCTTCCCATAAATCTACTTCCTTTTATATTAAAGGAAGCCATTGATAGCAAATGCGGTTTTCAGCATATCAGCCAAACACAGAATGGCAGTGCACTCGGTCATAAATTCCCCGGGAGGCAGAGGGCTGGCTGGGGAGGGAGAGGGAAGACTGCAGTTACACAACAGCGGCAGAAGCGAGGATGCCCTACTTTCAAAGGATGTTTTTCTGCTACCTTTGTCATTTCCCTCGTCTGTGAGGCACCCGCGAAGGACTCTCAAAGCAGGCGCACGCCCCTGCAACAAGGGGCAGAAGTTTTCAAACCGCGGGACCCTCTTCGGCAGCCGCGGGAAGAAACGTCCACATCCCTTGCAGAAAGCGTTACGGCACCATAATTTTACAAGGCTGTCTTGTAAAGTCACCGTAGGCTGCGGTCTAAAACAAACTCAGACAGCACACGTTGCAAATGGAACAAAGGAAGAGTAGGAAAAAACCTAGCAGACCTACCGCTATTTTTCTTTTGAAGTCACATATTTCTGAAGGCTAAGCGTGAGACAAGATGCTTCGATAACAGTACTTTTCCTTACAGCCTCTTTTTTAAGTCTGTCTCCAGAGGGAAAACTCTTGTTTGTTAAAACCTAACACGTGTGAAAAGCCATAACAAAGCAAATAAAGAAGCGAAGGTTTAAGTTGCAGGCAGGACTTTATGGTTTATGGATCGCAGAAATCTGTACTTACTCATCTCTTCTAGCATTACCAACTGCAAGAGGAAAATGATGCTTAAGCTCTTTAGAAGCGAGAGGCCAGGGAAACTGCTTACGAGAGAAAGGGAGCGCTGAAGCACAGGCTCTACAAATCGGTCAAGCCCGTCACTTCATTCCCAGCAAAAACAACCTGAGGGAGGAAACAGCAAGGGGATGCCGTTCTTGCGAGCGCCGTCCCAGCACACCGCAAGAAATGCCCTCAGCTGGGTTTTTCCAGGCAGGCAAGTTCGCCCTGCCCCTTGCCGCAGGCCGGCCAGCTCGGAATCAGGCTCTTGCCTGCCTGCCTTCCGCTTCCCCTACGAGCCGCCGTGAGGGGCACGGTAGCGAGCCAAGGCGCTGCCCACGTGCGGCGTCCACAGAGAGCGTGAGCAGAACGGGTCTGCAGCTGCCGGCAACGTGCAAGCCACACGAATCCGTTAGTATATTGCTACGGCCACTGGCTCTCTTTGAAGTTCAAGCTGCGCAAAGACCTTATTAGTACTGTAAAGGATTGTATTAAAAAAAAAAAATACATGAAATATGCAATCGCACTCCTTCTACGTGGCTTCCCTGCTTTAAGCACCTGCAAACAGAGATAACATTTGAGCAGCAGTAACTTTCTGTATGCCGTTCCCCGTTTTTGTCACCTCGGCTTGCTACGGGCTTGATGTTTAGGAAACGGTCGAGCTCAAAGGCAGCGTAATACAAGCACTTGCGCCAAGTCCCACTCCTGCAGATCGATCATGGCGCACCTCGGTCCTCCTCAGCCCTCCCCGCGCAGGCTTAGTTAGCCTCCGACACACGCGCGGTGCCCGGGATGAGAATGAGACCTTCCCTTCGGAGGCCTGTCCTTAATGCCGCTAGCCTTGCTTATTCGACAAACACCGAATTCCCAACACCGTGCCTTAACCGCCAGCTCTGAAAAGGATCAGGAGAACGTCCGCCAAGCTTCGAAGACCGTTTCCGTGCTCCTGACATCAACGGACGCGCTTACTTCAGGGAAGTGACCAGAGGAAGGCGACACGGCCCAGTGGCAGACGCCGCCATCTCACGCTGGCTGCAAGAGGAAAGCGTCGGGGAGACGCTCTCGCATCTGCCCGTTGAAAGCCCTCCGAAACCCCAAGGCAAGCAGTGCACCAAAACCAAACCCCCAGACGCCACCTTTTTCTTCTCTGAAGGCAGACAAAGGCCTGACCGGGCACCCAAGCCCTGATGCAGCTCGCACCTTACCTTACAGCAGAGCACTTCTCACCTGCTCCGAGTCAAGGGAAAGAGCATCAGCACTTACGGGGGAAAAACTCCTCTCTCTGGGAAATGTATGGCATCAGTCTGGTCAGCACAAACAAGCAGAAAGCATCGTTAAGTTGCAACGTCTACTCATCAGTATCCCAGCTATGTAAGAATTTTCTATTTCATCTCATTGCCACGACACATTACTCGGCTGACACCTCCGTGACAGATAATCAAACCTCTTCGCTACCCATCCTTTATTAATCCTTGCTTAATCCTCTTTCACATTTTAGCTCCAGCTTTCATTAGTGAGGGTCTGATTTCTTAAATGCGTAAAAAAGCATCGTCTTGAAATCTGCTGTTCCAGGTCGCCGTGAACTCGCTTTCTACAGGGTAACAGTGCTGCAGCAAAACCGCAGAGTTATTGCTTCGTCCTCACCCATGTACGGCACAGGGCAGAGAGGAGATTCCAGAAGCTAAAAAGACAAAACGTTTGACGCTATGGAGAGGCGCGTGACCACCCAGCTCTCGGTCCTGCTATCCACATCACGAGTTGAAGGAAACGATCTGTTCCTCTTTTGGCGGTGCTGCTGCCGCCTTGGGCACCCGACACTGCTGTGAACCCCGGGGGGTACATCACAAAGTTAGAGCTCTAACACGGCTTCGCCGCCACGGTTCTGCAAACCGAGATTGGGAGAGAAGGTAAGCGTGGTCGCGTACGAACCAGCTATCAGATCCACACGCTACGGCCCCATCTCCTTTTTCTCTATTTTGTTTTGTTACATCTACTAAGGCTGGGGGTCGTTCTCCTCCTCCCGATAACCGTTTCTAATACCGTCTTTCAGCCCGCATTTCCCCCCTTTGCCATCCCGTTATGAGGTCATGATACATTTGTGACAAGGTTTCCATGGCAACGGACTGACGACGTAAACACAAGATTAGGATTTCTCTGCAAAGCAGGAGGAGCAGAAGAAGATGGGTTGCGAGGGAGCGGGCTGCTACTCAAACAAGTCTCCTCAGTAATAGCTGTGGGAATAGAGAACATTACCGGCAAAGCAAATTACTTTTTGTGAAATTGTTCTCTTTTTTTTTGAAGTTTGCCCCCGTGTGAAAGTCTCTAAGTCAGAGCCTTAACATTATTTTAATGTACTACGCTGTATTTAATAATCTTCTGCTTCAGACACTAGTCTGTTACCATGGGAATGACAGCCGCACAAATACAGGATTATGGCTATCAAGCAGAAGGAGAAAAGAAATTATGAATAAGCTCGTTACGTTCGATAATTAGCAACTATAGGAAAAAGCCTCAAAATCGTGCATTGAGATTGATGCGTTTATCTCAGTGTTTGAATACAGCGACGAGGCCGCTACCGCTCAAAAACGGGATTCTAACACATCACACAAGTATTTTTGACTAAACGGGTCCTACTTGGAACGGTAATTTATCTTGCTCCCGTCGCCGTTTTTCCCTTCTTCCCCTTAACAGGCCTTCTCCACACGCCTGGCTTCTCCTGAGAAAGGCCGGCGCCTAGCGCCTGCGGAAGCTCGCCAGCCCCATCTCCCCGGAGCATCGCGGCTGGAAAAGGCAGCCCAGGCAGCAGCGCTCCTCGGTCCCCGAGCTGAAGAGGGCGTCACTGTCATAAGGAGCGTTTCCCGCACCTTTGGACCAGTCTGCCCAGCTTAGACCACGAGGTCACTGCAGCAAGGCAAGGCTTTTAGTATTTTCTGTTTTAAAAAGTGGAAAAAGCTTTCCGCCTTAATCGGAATCAGTTACAGCGCCACCAAACAACCGACCTTGAACGGCACCCGCAACAAAACCCTGTGTTATTCAACTCGATTCTTGGACAAAAGGATCCTGAGAGCATCTGGCAGCCACTACAAGACGCCCGTGTTTTCCTGTAACGTGCCCAAGCCTTAGGGAAAGGAGGATATCCACCTCTGCATGGCTGGTCGTGACTGCACCTCCATTAAAACGCAGCAGCCGCTCTAATAACTAGCTAAAGTTAGGGAAGTATGTCAAACAGGACGCTCGTCGAGTTTTAACGTTCCCCTTAGATCGCGGAGACTCTTTCATTAAAGGAGTTGGGTACTTGGAAGCAGAGTTGCAAAACACATTCTTTTACACAGATGAAGCCTGTACAATCCGAAGTGAGGCTGCTACGGACTTTGCTAACGACTACGCTTGGGCACTGCTGCTTTACCCCATTTATTTCTGGGGGGAGGCTCTCGCACCAACAGGCAGGGACTACGGATCCTCGCAACCCCAGAAGCCCAAGGGAGCCGATTACTCTCCTCTAGCTTCGCTGGGGAAGACCCGGCTTTCTGTCTGCACCACAAAAAGTGGCATTCTTCAAGTGTGGAAATGATCCGCCGTTTGCCAGCCTGCATTCTTTATTCACTTGAGATACTTTCCTCTTTGCATATCTGTTGCTATTAAAATTCCCCTTCCAGCATGTAATTCCCTCTACTAGCTTTTCTTGCTTATTAGATAAGACAAAAAGTATTCGGAGAATCTGATCAGAGAGATCTTATTTTCTCCAGGCACTCCTCGGAATTTAATTCTAGATTAAGCATTATTTAAAAAAAAAAAAAAAAAGCCAAAAAAACCAAAAAAAAACCACCAAAAACACAAAAACAAAACAAAAAAAACCAACCCAAAACCCCCAAACCCTTCCTGCTTCCTACCTCACGCTCCCTTTCAACACAAAACTGGAGAACACTCCTCCCAGCCAAGGAATCGAGCTGCATTTAAAAATTACTCTCTGAAGAGTAACGCTCCTAAGTGTACCACGGAAAATCAAAACACAAATCACTAAATGGGAAAGGCTATAGGGGCTTTCACTATAGGGCTGGGAGAGGAAGCGTTTGAGTCCTCCTCTCCTCTCCCAGATGGGAGAATCCCAGAAAAACTCAAAAAGCTGTTGAAGCATGTTTTCATAGGTTTGTTTTTTTTTTTTAAATGGCCACGGGCCATCTGAGGTTGGCACGCTACAGCCCGCGCGGTCCATCGTTTCTCGACTTACTAATGAAGCATCTCTCGGCTGACAAAGGGCTTACGATTTCCAGTGTCCGCGCCTGGTAGCTGTCCAGTACAGAACACCATCATCTAAACTATGCGCCTGAGCGTATTCACTTACCTAAAGAAAACAGGGAAAAGATCAAATTAGCACAAACGTAGCAACTTCGATACAAAAACCTGGCGAAAAGTTGCGTTCCGCTGCCGCAAGAGGAACTGCATCTACAGCTTCTCCGCGTTAAGACAGGCCGCCTTTTAACAACAAGAAGGGCGCAGTAAGCAAGGACAGTCAAGAAGGTGACGGGGTTTTGCGGCGGGCGTTGACAGCCCTCCGTCTGCTTCCCGTTCCACAAATTCGGAAGCAGACAACTGGCTAGTTGAAGCCTCGACGAAGCTTTTACGGCCAAGTTAAGCCCCCGAAGAAGAAGAGAGGTTAATAAATACTGAAACAACCTTTGGGGCATTTTTATTTATACCTACATACATATTAGCATAGGGATTTGCGGAATAATACTTCTCAAATCACTCCTTCGATGTTAACGCTCTGGAGTATTAACTTCTCTGTGCCTGAAGGAAACGGGTCAATTTTAATTCTTCAAACAATTCTTACTGGCACAATAGCTCATTCTTCAAGCTACAGATAGCGAGTTGTGCTTTTGCGTTAGGAATCCCAGTACGATGCAAGCTCTGGGATGCGGATCAGCGGGAAGGCAGCAAGGAGGGGCCGTGCTCCCCCTCCCCAAGAGGAGGCACCGGAGGAGGTCTCGCTGCCTTATCAGCCGACAGAAAACCCCACTCGCTCCAAACCAAAAATAAAGGAATTACAGCTATGGGAGCTCTTGAACAAGGACATTGTGAAAAAAGCAAAGACACTTAAATACATGCCTTTGCCAACACATCTTTTCATTACTCGCGGTCACCTCTAAAAGCACGTCTCCGTGACTGCCGACATCGAAACCCTTCTCCCACCGTGAGGTTCCGACAGAGAGTAACGAACCCTTCGAAATGCTCCCAGAGCAAGACTCGGATATCCTCGGTATCTGAAAACGTCTCAACACCTCACCCATTAGAAAAGCTCGTCTGACCTTTTGCCAAGAGGAAAATTTTGGCAGGTACCTTGAGGTCAGTGTTTCTCCTTCTGAGCTTTTGTTTTGGGGTTTGGGGGGTTTTTTTTGTATTCTTTCTGCCAGTACAACTGGTGTATTCCTTCCTGTACTTTGGGTACTGTGGGCTTTAGCCTGCGTCCGCACTGCTGTACAGACAGCGGGTTTACTGTAACTCTGCTAGATCTGCATCCTTCCTCTGTTGCTTCTTTAGTACAGGGAAAAGCTAAAGTTGAGGAGGTTCCTCAAGTCCCTCATTGGTATGCTTCCAGCACAAAAAGTATTACCGTTTTATCTGCTTCGTGGTAGCCCTCTTCAAGATGTACCCCCCAGGCATTCTTGTTGCCTAGCCTACGCTTCAATGGAAAGGAGCTACAGCAGAATCGCCCTCACAGCATCAGAGTGAAAACATACCAACAGGAAAACAGACCTCATCTCCCGACATCCGTAAGCAGCCAACCCCCAGCTGTCCTCGGAGCCAGGTAAAACAGGCGCTTCTGCACGTCCCGAAGACGTGCTTGAAGAGGTAGCCTGAAGTCATTCTCTCCAGCAAAGCTCCGAGACGCAGCAGGTTGTTGAGCGGCAAGCGAGAAAGGCTCAGCAAGAGCTCTCGTGGACCCCCCCAGCGGGGTTCCCCAGGTCTCTGAGCGCGAAGCTTCTCCTCGCATCCTCCGCTTACCCTCGCCAAGGCCGGCACGGCGCGGGAAGGCTGGGAACGCCGCTCGGGCAGAGAGCTTTTACCCGTCTCGGCGTCTGCAGCCAAAGCCCCTCCACGCAACGGCACCGCGAGCTACGTCGCAGGACCGAAGCGGAGAGCCGAAACCCCTACGTCAGCGTGGCGCGCTGGCTGTTAACACCACATTTTTCAAGCCGTAATTACACGTAGTAATTACGTATTTAATTGTTGCACATTAATATCACCTCAGCCTATAATTACAGCTTATTCATGTAAACCTAATCAAGGAAAACCGGCGTATTTGCATAAAAGTTGTAATGAAAAGTATAATGATTTCACTAACAAGACGTGGATAGGAACGCGTATCTGTGACAAACACCTTGTGTCAAGAAGAATAGAAAACGATCTTCTTTCCTGAAGATTATTTCAGGCCCATTTAACACAATCTGTACCACTCCGTTGACGTGCAGTATCTTACACACATCAAGTCATATCTGGATAATGTTCCCGACGTCAAATAAAATTTCATTACTATATTTAGTTATAGAATGGTCGGAAACGGTTGCATTGTTAAACTTAATAAAAATTGGAATTTGTGGAGTATCAGGCAATCCTCAGTGCCAATTTTTCTCCTCGCCGTTCAAACACTGCAGCGGTTCTATCCCAGCCTCCTCGCACTGCCGTTTACATTACAGCTTAATTTTCACCCATAAAGCAAGCAATTAAGAATAAGTACAACTGCTTTGGAGTTCCTGAGGCCAAAGATAAAAATAAATTGGCTTTTATAAACTCGCTTTTTGCGATGGTAAAACAAAAAGCACTGCTAATCATCAATAATTTGTCACCTCTCATTTAGGCAGACAGACTGACGGGCACGCATCTGGATCCTTCCAAGCCCCGAGTCAGAAGGCAGGTACGCGCGCAGAAAGGCGTCTCCCGTGCAGTCAAAGCAAACCGCGGCAGAAGGGCTAAACTTTCAGTGGCTTGACCGTCCTTTGCTCGGAGACACGGGCAACACCCACTCAGTCCTCGGATCCACGTTACTTGCAACGGCTTCGTGTGAAGTCGAAGGCCCTGGAGTAAACGCCCTTAATTTCAATTTTCTATGGAAGAAAACGATGCTCTACTAGTAGCAGCGTCAGGATAGCAGAACCCTACTGCAAGGTCAGCAGGGACCAGGGGCTGCTTTACCATCAACCGCTTTTACATCACGGTCTCTTTCGCTCAAGAGCGGTAAGAACCGCTCAGGCGCTGGAATTTCCAAAGGCAGCGTTATGGAAGTCATTTGGATCCGTTCAGGTGAGGAAATCCAGAAAGAAATATTCTGAGGAGGACCGTAGGTGCCTCGCACGTGCGCGCTGCCCCACCTCCGCAGAGCTGGGGACCACCGCTTCTCCAGGGCGCTCCCCGCTCCCACAAGCGCGAGCTCAATCTAACATGCCCGTCGCGGTCACGGACCTCTGCTCATCCTTAACGACAGCGGAAAACGGTACAGAAGCGTTCGTACACCCCATTCACTTCATTTTCCTTTACCCTCTCAGCTGCAGGTGAAGAAACAACATAAGGGAAGAGGTAAAAGCAAGTGAATTAATGCTGGAAGCTAAGCCTAATTTCCCCTGTACTTGTAACAGGAGCTCCTATTCGGCAGAACCGCTAGCGATTTACAGACAATCCCTCCCCGCCCGCCGACCCCCAATAAAAAAAGCAGTTAGACGGTCCCTGGATTTAAAAGGCTGATTATATATTATTCCATGTGGAAAGCATCCTCGATTTCTCACTTCTTAAGCGTTCCTTCCTTTCCAGTTACAACCTCTGCACATCTCGTCTCGTCTGAGCTAGTCATTTTCAAGTGTGGCTACTTAGAAAACTGCATTATCAAGGTAAACAGAGAATTTCCTAGGAGCGCAGATAAGGGACGGCAGAATGAGTTCGCTTTTTTGTATTCAGGCATGTAATTTTGAAATCTATACCGTAAAGGCAACAGCTGTACGCAACACCTGGAGAACCTCACCGTCTCAAAGCGCTTCCAGGACCAAGAGGAAAGGCGCCGGTTTCTCCAATACGATTCCTACCAGTTCAAACAGGCTTCATTTGTCTCCTTGACAACACGCAGCGTGAGTCAGCCTTCAGGTTCCTTAGCAATTAGGAATTTCGTTTTGAGCAAGAGGTCAAGACAAGGGGGAGGTACAGTCACTGCCACCAGAAGGATGAGTTAGCAGCTGCCTACAAGAAGCCTTGGTCAGGCTGCGCTTCCAGCTTTCCAACCGTAGCGTTTGCTGCACAACCGGCTCTCCTTTATTTAGCTACAACGACGAGGAAAGCCACCGCTGAATTTCAGACAATCTGTAGGAGTACATCCCTTGCAGTGAATTTCAGTTTAACCTTATCTATTGCTCCACCTGCCACTCTGTTTAAATACTGTAGCTCAGTCATCTTCTGAGGACCGCGTCAAACAATTAGGCATGCAACATCTCTACGGAACGACACAGCTTGGAAGCGCTCTCAGTTGTCGAAAAGCTGCAAGCAATAGCACAGAAAGACACAATCCTTTCCAAAGTCCGCACCTCTGGTCAATCCCCTGCCCATTTCCTCGTTAATCCCCCAGGAACAAAGACGTATGAAACAATACAAAGCATTCCTGCTTTGGCCTACCAAAATAATTAAGCCTCGCTACGAAACCGACTGTGGGTATGGAATGAACGCCGTCAAACACCACCACGAAGCAGCGTGATGTCGACGGACGGAAGAGGCCAAAGCCAGCGACGGATGTTACCGGAGAACGGCGGTGACCTGGAGGAACGCTGGCCGTGGCGAGGGCTGCGCGATTTGCCCCTTTCGTCGTACCCATGCGTAATTCCCGGAGAAGGGTAAAGCGTGCCCCGGGCTAGGAGAGACCCCTGCCCTAAACCCGGTGCGGACAGTCGGCAGGACCGGTCGTGGTGACCCAGAGCTCCCGCCCGGCCTTCTGCTCCTGACGGCAATTACACCTCAGCCTTCTGCAGATTAAGCACGTTACACCACCTACACTCGTCTCGTGTGTTTTTGTTTTGCCCATTACCTACTACGAAACTGCGCATATAATCTAACCATTAGTTCATCGAGGGAGAACTTAAACATGACATACTAGTAATTAAACTACAGGAGAACCTGGCTAATTCACATCAATGATTAAGAGCCACTGCAGACTAGCAAATTTTACAAGCGAGTGAACACGCAATAAAAATCTTGCTCATTTATTTTGACAAGTGTCACCTCACATTAAAGGTCCACTTCACCATGAACTCTAGCCTGCGAGCACAACTCTGTTCCCAACACGGCACCTCTTTAAGTCCCAGCAAAACATTCCACCACGTGCTCAACTTTAACCACGAGAGCCTGGAAAACACTGCAGAAATGCACTGAGGACAGGACCTCCGTCGACGAGGGGAGCCTGTGAGACACAAAAACCCCACCTTGTTTTCCACCCGCGTACCCTGAACGGGCCGCCTACGGGTACCACGCCGCTCCCGGATTTGGCAGAAGGCGTCTCAGCGTTGCACCACGACCGCCGAGCACGCTTACCTCTCGCCGCGCTGGGAGGAGAGGCGTGCACGCCAGCATCCTTCCCAAGCGCCGCCAGCGCGAATGCAAGGCCTGGATTGCCTTCAGCGTTTCACTCTGACTCCACCTGGGAAACATGTTTTGCACTTCAGATGCTCACTAATTGCAATGGTTGCTGCAAAGAAAGAGATAATTGATCCAATCTGTTTTGTTTACAGCTTCCTACCAGAAAGACGATCGTGTTTCTGCAGAGCATAATCAATTTCAAAACATTTAATTTTCCAGATGACACATCCCTGCTGCTCTTTTTTCCTTGTCCATTTGCCTTATTAGGGTCAAAACCAGGCTCAAGGCTACTGGGGAAAAAAAAAAAAAATAATCAAAATCCGTCGGCGTACGTTACTATTTCCTGGGAAACAAGCGTCAAGACCAGAACACAGGAATTTCACGGAAGCGGTCCGGTCCTTCTCGATTTATGAAATATGTGTTCCGCCTTTCTTAATGTTCTGTTTCTCAGCTCCGAGCTATTTACGCCGAAATGGCTAATCTTGATGAACAATGCTGCTTGCTCGTTGGCAGACTGACGGCGGAGCAGCATTTGGCTCCCCGTTTCCAGAGGATGCCGGGAGTCGCAGCCAGAAATACGCGGTTGTCGAAGTCGCCTTCGACGCCCAGGGGACACAAGCTCTGCAACACACAGAAGGCTTGCAAGGTCACCTCCAAGGGGCACTCGGGCCGCGTGGGGTCTCCGTTACCTGGCATTTAGGAACAACGGTCAGCGATTCTTTTTTTGTTTGGTGTTTTTTTTTTTTTTTCATTTGTATACTTGCCTAAAAGTCCTCAGAGCCCTTCCCCCGCCAGCGGAAGTTCCCTTCGTTTGGATTCCGGGGACAATTTCCGAGAGCGTGTGTAGGAAGTGATAATCTAACTAGCTCAATCATTTCTGACTCAGCTACAGTCTGGTACCATTCCGCGTGTCGGGATGCTCCTACTCAGTCAAAACAACGAGGGAACCGGTAGCCAAGAAACTCGCCCGTCACGATGACAGCAGATGGGGGGCACAGACAGATTATTAAAGTTGGCATGGAAACAGTTTCGACACCGAGGCCCACACCCTGTATTTTTTTTATTTTATTATACCTGACAGCGCATGCTCCGAAGTGCACTTCCACGTCGGGACGTTCACACGCTCGCTGGGGAGAGCAAGCGAAGCGGCAGCTGGCAGGGATGGATGTGCCTCCATCCCTGCCAGCCCTCGCACACCAAACCTCCCCTTGAGCATTGAGAGCGGAGCGTCAAAAAGCCAAGTCGGTTTCCACTGAAAAAAAAACCTCATTCTGTGCTACCGCCTGAACAAATTGTACCGCTTTCCATCAAGCGCTTTCATATCAACGTACTCGACAACTTCAGAGATCATTTAAGAAGAAAGGTGTTACAGGAGCCCTGCCAACCACAAAAAGGTCTTGTGACTCAAAAATATCACATCTGATAGAAAAAAAAAAAAATACTTCAACATTTTTACACGAACCGTTTGAAGTCAAAAGTTCGAAAATTAGTATTTTTTACATGCCTGCTCATAGGCAGACGCCCCGAGGTTATTCTCTCGGCCTATCTACAGCTATCTTCTCGTAACGCTTCGCCTTCCTTGCAGTATGCATCCAGGCAATTAACTTCAAAGTTTTGCTGCAGGCATTAGCTGCTTCGAAGACAAACAAAAACGTTTCCAGAAACAGACGTGAGGCAAGCCAGGTAAGGAGAAGACAAGTTCACAAACATGCTCAAAGGTAAATAGCCTCGCCACCCTACCAGTTACACCCCCTCAATTCCTCGACGAGGCCAGCGCACGCCCCAGCAAACAACCCGCCCGGGGCAGCGTATTGTCTTCGTTAGGACACGTGCAACTCCTTACTCAGTCTGGTTTTATGTACGTACACAACAAGGCGGTTATGTCAGACGTATAAAAATATGCACGGCCCTATATTCAACTTTGGAAGCACTTTTCAGTACGGTTTTTACCACGGGCGATAGTGCAACAGAAGTCATTTTGACCAACACGCTGTATGTTCGCTGAGACAGCACCAGCTGCTTTGGTTATACAAAACGCCACTGACGAGCTTTTGCAGTACATTCCTTTAGGTTTTACACCAGACTAGTCGTCTACCGTAAAACTCAGGACACAAGGTCTAACGCTGCTGTAATTTTTATATCCAGAGTTCCCTGGTTGCCGCAGGAGCCAGTCCGAAATGAAGATTAACCCCAACGGTTAAGCAAAGCAGCCCCGCTAACAGGTTTCCGATGCCTGTATTTCGAGGTGGCGGCTTTGCACAACTGAGCTTTGCGTTGCTAGCTACTACAGCTTTGACCTCCTGGGTTCCACCGGATTAAAGTTGTTCCAACTCGCTCCAGCAGAAAACAAAACCCTTCGCGGTTATTTTCTCGTGCATGAAGCTCTGGGGCACCACGCGTCCCTTTGGCTTTCTCCTTCCGCGTCAGGTATCCGAGCTCTGGGGAACCCCCCCTCCGTGGCCGAAAGTCCTAAAGAGCACAACGCCAAGAACCAGAGGGGAAAGCAAGCGGTAGAAGGCTGTTACAAGAAGGGATGCGGCTGAAAGTCCCGCACGTTCGTCATGAGACGAGGCTGCCTAACAAGTTCAAATTACTCGGTCGAACTTCAGAGCTAAAGCCGACACCCTTTCGTATCGCAAATCCCGGGCTGCCCTATTTTGCACCTTACGCTTATACGGTACAAGGCAAGACTGAGTCTTGCAAAATATTCCAAATTACTTTCAAAGGGGTGAAATGAAAATAGAGGCAGTCACCAGGAGACTTTATCCTGAGACCTGCCGGAGAAAAGCAAGGAGAGAAAAAAAAAAAGGGGTGGAAAAAAAAAGGAAAGATTAACCTTCTTCCTTGGCAATTTAAGAATACTAGTAACGGAAAAAACAAAATCTCATTTTCAGCCTTTAACCCAAGAGGAATAAAAATGTGCTGCTTTTACAGTATTTTTGTCGCTCTGTCCAGCAAAAGCCAGCCTTGCAGATAAAAAGCCTGTAGCTAGGATCAATAGCTAATTTTTAACGCACCTTTCATAAACCTTTAACTTCCTTTAGTACAAACTCACTGGAAATGTGGAAGGCGTACGTATTTTAGGCAGGGTTTACCGTGCGTGTTACTCTCAAATGATTTATCCTGCCAAGCATGAAAAGCCAGCAGCGGAAGGCGGCTGCCAGGTGTCGGTGGTAGCCCTTCCACAGCAGCGACAGCCGGGGCTTAAAAGTTTTGTCTCGCTCCAGGCTTCCCATGAATTGCAAATCTTCAGGTTGCCACAGAAACTCTCCGGGCTGACACTCAGCCATCAGGAAGCATCACGGTCATCTTTTCCATCTTGTTTGCTTTGCGTCAGGGCACTTTAAACTCCCTGTGGCACTGGCGCTCCGCAGAACGATTCCCTCCACGCAGTTATTCTTGTGCAGTGTCCAAGCCGCAGCGATTAATCATTCCTGCTTCCTCGGCTGACATATCGAGGTGGGGAAACGACATCCTAAATGAGCAGAGCTGATTACCTGGGAAAGCAATTCTTCAAGATAGCACAGCTAACTAATAGCTCCATCTGCTACAAAAACACATTCCTGAGCCCCAGAAGTAGTGTCAGGATACAGCTAACAATTTCGTTGCGTCTGCCAAATTTGAAATTGTTTGTCACAAGTTGCCACAAATACGGGGGGAGCGCTTCACCGTTTCTCGCCGGGCCGCCTTGGAAAGCGGGGAATCTCAATCAGAAGGTCTACAGAGACTTGTGACGGGGAAGCTGAAGGTTAGATCTCGACTGAAAAAAAACCAACCCGCTATTATATATTAAAGATTTATGCCAGAACAATCCTTTTTTTTTTTTTTCCCCCTTCATCTCGCATGTCCCTGTTTCCAAGCAGGTTTAGCAAACGTCTGTCCCCATGGATGGACAGGAGGGCTTCAGTCACAGGACAAAGGACGGGAGTTCACCGAGGTGTTGGTACCCCCGGGCGAAACGCCGACGCGGCACGGATGGTGCAAGACGCACCGTATCGATTAAGCCTTGCTACAGACGAAGCTGCCCCAGCACCGTGGGGCGCCCCAAGGAGCAGCGGTGCTGGTAAACTGTACCACACCAAAATGGAAACGGCCGCCCCCTCCCGAAAAACGCAGAGCCGCAAGCGAGGCCCCCCAGTACTCGCTCTGAAACCTCTTACAATACCCATAAGCTCATAATTAAAGTGCTTGCTTCTTTGGGGGGGGGGGGGGGGCAAACCAAAAAACCGATCTCATATTCTGGAACTCCAATTCCATATACTCACAATCAGATGAACGGTCTCCTGGAATAAGGCACAGGGAGGACCAATACGTATGTTAGACTTCTGCGGTCATCTAAAAATATGTTTTTACAAATCCTATCCAAGACGCAATCGCTTCTTTACAGATTTAGAAAAATTTGCACAGGCATTAAAGCAGCAAACGAGCAAAACACACCTTCTAGTAGATCCCTGACCCACCGAAGCCACTCGAGCTGCTGACGGGCCACAGGAACACTCCACGTGCCGATTTTACTTGGTTTGGGTTTTTTTTGATGGTTGTCTCGCATGTCTGTTGCAACCAAGACAATTTCACACACGCCGAATGCTTCCGACACCACTTTCACTGTTACCCCGGTACGAACAACATGTTGTTCGAGGTTTGGTCAAACATTTCTCAAGGTTTTCCCTGGGATCGTCATGTTAGGGTTCCTCCTCTTCCTATTCCCCTCACCCCCTTTTGAAGTCGTAGGCTTAGGTATACTCAAATGGTTTCAGGAGCTGAAGCTTTAAGAATGAGAGTTACTGCGAAACTCCAGTTACCTGCAGCGTCACCAGTTCCCACGAGTGACCGTCACCGAGTTAACGCCAATCTGGTGTGAAAATCCAGTTATGGCTTCAGCTGGTCAAGATCATTTAGTGACCAGAGGAAATAAAGTCAGGATTTGCTTTTATCAGTGCCATTAGTGGCACTGACTTCATCCATTACGGCGCGCAGGTGCCGTGGACTGAATACCATCGCTTATGAACGGCAGAAGCGCTTCCAGTTGGCGCCGCGCTGGCAACGTCTCTCTTGCCTCGCCAACCCTCCCTGCAGATCACTCATGACCCGACAGAACGTCTCCTCTACGAGAACGATTAGAGAAACCAGAGGCGTTTTGCAAAACCTAGGCATCGCTACGAACGGATGAATTACAACGCACGCCAAGCAAAACCTGGAGACATCACCGTGACAGAAGATATTTCATACAGCGCAGTCGGAGAATGCCACGTGGAGAAAGTCTCACGGTGCCTGACCAATATAACTCACCTCAAGGCGTATTCTTGAACCTTAAAAAAAAGAAAAGCCACAATGGAGTGCCAAGTCATCTTGACTCTTTACAAAGCCCAAGCTTAACAGAGCACTACAAGAGTTTCACAAATCATCTGCTGAGAGGACCATGAGATGTCTTCTGTATCTACATTCATCTAGCTTTCTTCCTTATTCAAGGCTCTTGGGAGAAACCTCACCATGAATTTAGCTATGACTGGAGGTTTGATTAGCGAGGTAGGCACACGCCAGATTTCGCAAGGAGACCCAGCTACCCCCGTTTTAACAGTGGGGGTTTTTTGTTTGGGTTTTGTTTGCCCCCCCCTTTTTTTTTCCTTAGGTTATGAAGAGAAGGCTTCTGGGGGGGGGGGGGGGGGGGGGGAACCCAAAACATTAAAGAACAGCATCGGATCTAAAGTCAGCAAGCTGGCCTTGGAAACCCAAGTTTAGAGGCTTCTTTTGGATAATACACTCAATTCTATCGTGAGACAACCCTGGGTAAAACAGGCAAGTTATATTTAACATTAACGCTCCAGCAGAGCTGTTTATACCGGCACACCGTCTCACTGCAACTCACATCACTGCGAACCCATCAAAACATTACGGTATGTTAATACTTCAAACCGCCTTGCTCTCCTTGGCTTCGCCGTTTATGTCCTCCGCTCTCCTCACTGCGCTCAACCAATGCATCAATTTTCCTGGTAACCGCCCCACACTTCCACGTCGTGTGTCAGCAAAAGCAAGGAGCTCTAAATTAGGACTGTTCAAGTGATTTGCTGGCTGTGTTTTATTTACTGCATTTGTAAAATAAGTGAATTACCATGGTATCCAGCTGAATGATAGAAGTTCAATCGCTTAAGAAATTAGCCCGTTAAATGGAGAACCACAAGACCACAATCTCGGATTTGCTTGGAAGTGCACTTCCAAGCAAACACTTGTTGTGTTAGTCGCTCACTCTCAAATAAGAACCGAAGGGTTAGCCACTTCTGGAATTAATGCAAGAAAACTGGGCGGGCAAAAAGCATTTTCCTAAAATTACTTAGCTTCTGTCTAAACAAATCCGTCGTGTTTCCCTCCGCCTTGGAAGGAGGGAGAAAAATGCGTCAGGAGCAGAGATTTCATAATTTCATTCAAAAGTCACCATTCATGTGTTGTGCTGTTGACAGCTAATTAAGTTCTCCCAAGGTAAAATAAATGTAATGTTTTAAAGTTGCTTCCTTGTTTTAGAAATCTGGACTGATATTTCACTTACGTATTATCAATCAAGGAAAAACAATTAAATAGGGTATTTGAATTCGCTTAAGCTAGAACGCCAGCACCTTCCGCATCCTGTAAGTAGGTCACTAATCAGGTTTGGGTTTAATTTTGCTCAGTTCTGTTTCTCGGCACTGACAACTATCTCCCTGGACACAACCACTCACCCTGCAACCTCGGTGATCAGACGACGGACTCCATTTTGCTTTGTAAGGACAAAAGACGCGGAAAGCTGAGCGAACGAGACAGAAACGTTTGAGATACGGCAGCCGCTCCCTATTCTTCCCTTCGGGTTTTTCCACAGGGCGCATCACCTGCCCCGAGGCCAGCGGCACCTAACCGCCTTTCGCACAAAGACCCCCCCGCACCTCAAGGATTTTGTGAGCCGTATTTGAAATGGCTTTGA
This sequence comes from Aptenodytes patagonicus, assembly GCF_965638725.1. Classification (NCBI taxonomy): domain Eukaryota; kingdom Metazoa; phylum Chordata; class Aves; order Sphenisciformes; family Spheniscidae; genus Aptenodytes; species Aptenodytes patagonicus. The sequence continues at coordinate 754,027 of NC_134971.1, forward strand.
GAAAAAGCCACAGGATTTGTGCTGTTACGGAGGAGGATAATTACGAAGCCTTCCTGCAAGGTGATCCCGCAGAAAGGGTGTTTCCTAACACGGGTAGGGTGGCTACGACACGACAGTCGTCCGGAGCTAGTTCCGGCAGGCTGCAAGATAGGATGCAAAGCCATGACAAAATAAAATCTGCTCCCGCAAGTTCACCCCAATAAACATATCAACTGAAAGCAATTCGGAGAGGTTCATTTATTCCTTCGTATTCCTATGACCAACACTATTTCATGCTCAATACTTGGGGCAGCTACTAGAACAGCCGATACGTATTACCAGCTAGATCCAAGTAGATTAAGCTAAAATGATGATGATGATTCAAGCAAAGAAACATTTCAAGCCAAAACTGCCGGACACCTGAAAGCAGACTTCAAAGCACCATTTATCAGACATATCTGCTTGGTTGTTTTTAAAAACGTACACAGTGAGGAGAAAAAAAAAAAAAAAGTATTGAGCCACATCTCAATATAAAAACAACAAGGCATTATCACAATAGCATGTCCACAACAGTTATTGCAGCAAAGCGCCTTTTCTTCATCTTCTGAAAAGCCATGTAGATAATATTTCAACAACCACCACAGACTTCCCCCTGTGGTACAGACACATACAAAACGCATTAGGAGCGATGCCAATGACTGAAATGCTTTTCTCAGCGGCTCTCTTCAGGCGAGCGCCTTGCAGGTGCTGCAGCGCTTTCCGAATTCAGCTCCAACGGGAGCTCCAAATCAATACGGCTCCTCGGCCATCATCCAGCCTAACTAAATCACCCCAAGGGCAAGCCCTGCTGAGTTATGTGACCGTTTCTTCTCCCGCTTTACCGAGAACGGCATGCCGTAAACCAATTCAATTCAAGGTAACCCAAGCTCACGAGTGAAATGGAGCACACGCAAGCTACAAAGCGAGATGGACGCGCGTTACGGGTTACGCTCCACAGAAAAAAGCGGGGTGAACGATAGCGCACCTTACAGTCGCGAGGGTAGGGGCGACAGGAGCCACCCGCGCAGCCCACCCTTCCTCTCCTGCCGAACGATGCTTTCTTTCAAGCTTGCTGGGTCTAAAGGTAAACCCAAGCACGGAGAAGATATGGGTCAGCTGCCTTTGCCAGAGCGCTGCACCACACAAAAGCTTCTGCAAACGAACATAGCTTTACTTTCCCAAATCAAGGGAACTTCACATCCTCTTTGTGGCAAGTTATTCAACGACGGTTTTCACGCGAGCCTGCCAAAGAGAATTTGACGTTTGTGGGTTGCGCGGTAGGAGATTTTTTTGGTTAGCTGGTGGAAGTGATTGGGCTGGAGGCTGTTTTTGAAGTTCTCCAGTTTGCTCAGATTTCCCCTGAAGTGACCTACAAAAGCAAAGGGGAGAGAGAAGAACTCGTGCTTATTTTCTCTGGTTTACTGCTGTCAAAGACACCTTAAAAGCTTCCAGAGATATTTTTTCCCCTCCTTTTCTTTCTCCATGTTGTAAATTCAGGTCACGCCTGCATTTGAAGATTACCAAAAGGCAAACCGGAGAAACTGTCTTCTCTAAAAAAGCAAGAGAGGCTACGCTTTGATGTCCCGAGGGCTTCGCCGGCAGCATCGCCACCAGGAGAGTCCATTGTCCCAGCTCTGCTGAAACAACACAAACCAAAGAACTGACCTGTGCCTCAAATGGGGAAAAGCCACAGGCACCGGGGATTGCTAGCACCTGCTCCCAAAATCAAACCGCCCGTAAGGATCGGAAGGCAAAAAGACATTCGCTACGGGCTCAGGAGCCTCCTATTTGCATTAAGTGCAGGACTCCGCATCTGGGAGCGTCCCTGGGTAGAGCAGGTCTGGTTAGGTTTGGCATTCCTTGCATTCCAGGTACAAATCCCAGAGGGTAACAGCAGTCTCCCATCCTAACCAAGGCGCAGAGCCCAATTCAAACACAGAGCAAGGACAAAAACCACTCGCTTCCAGCGGGGGGGGGAAATCAAATCAAAGCACGGACCGCTCTAAACTAGCCCTCCATTACGAACTTTCCGACGCGCTGCAGCCGGCCAAGTCCTGGCTGCTGGGAATTCCACAGCACCGCAGCCGGGTCGGCTCAATGACGTCCAGAGGACACTCCAGGCTGCCTTTCATGTTTTCTCCTGTGTGCCGGGGACAGAAGGATGAGGGAATTCTTTACCCTGAAAATACTCAATTATTTTAATAGGATTACATTTCAGATTGACAATGTTTAGAACAGTCCCTTGAATTTATTAGCCTGCCAGCACTCCAGATAAGTACTTTGAACGCAAAGATCTCCTAAATTTAAGTAAGTAACAGGCAAAGAGTCAATTCCCACCCTCCATAGTTTTAGGCACAACACTCAGTTTTGGAAACGAGGTCCTGACCTCAGCAGTAAAATGCCTAACACAGCCTTATCCACCTAACCTTCCCCATGTATTTCTCCTAATGATGCTTTTGCCCGTTGTTACAGACATACAAACGCACGGGCAGAGGAGCTAAAAACCGCAGGTTAATCCTCCCTCTTTAAACATCGCATGTTAAGCGTAAACCCAGTCATAAATTAATGGAACGGGGAGTCCAAAATGACACCGACGAATGCAGCTCTTCCTCTGCGCAAGAAATACTGTACGGCACAAAACGGCAGTACATTTAAACCGGTGTTTCAGAGGGACACAATCATTTGTGCCGAGTCACAAAAGAAATTGCAGAGAAGACTGCCCTGAGGGGCTACGGCCCATTTATTTACATGTCTCCTGCTAAGCAGCTGCATTCCCACCCGATGGTTCATCCGCAATGGATTCGCTCATACACCTCCTTCCCCCAGCGCCTGCAGAAGCCACCGACAAGCACCGACCGAGTCACATACCCTGGAAAGAGCCGGAGCAGGGCTGCAGCCGCAGGTAAACCCCCGCCTCCGCCCAGCTGGGCTCCCAGGGCAGCGGCCGCAGAGGCGGCCGGCGTCAACGTCACCCCGGTGGGTCACCTCCGCTGGGGACATTGCGCCGCACCATTCAAAAGCCCCCTCCGCTGCCTGCCTCGAGACCAGCGCGGGCCTGCTTTCAAGCATCAGGCACGCACGGCGTCGGCTATTTACTTGAGGGGGGAGGGAATTAATAAAAAAGTCATAACTGATATTTACATAAAGCTTGACATACTCAAAGCCCTGTGCAAACAGTAATCCTCAACAGCCCTCCGAGGAAGGCCAGAGTTATCCTCTTTCCCCATCTAGCAAGTCTTTTGACAACGGTGCTAGCAGTGGCTCCGGCTCCCCCCAGCTCACCGATAACTCCGCTCCACCTCATCGGCCCTAGCTGTATCACCTTAACTTCCCAATTCCCCTCGACCACCCCCATTTCAAAGATGCCCACTATAACTAAGGAAAACAAATCTAGATCGATTAACGGCCGCAAGACCGACTCCCTGAAAACGCAGCCGAAAACACTGCCAAGATAACCGACCGGCTGGAGCACTCGGTGCTTGGCTCAGGCTGAGCCGGGGAGGAGGATGGTTTCTTCTTCCTGAGGCAGGTAGGAGTCAGGGGAGGGGAGTCCATGCACGTGGAAGAGAACAGCGGATTTCCAGCAAACTCGCTTGGGCTTCCCTTTGGAGCCAGGCAGGAGCAGCCATCACATCCTTGCTGGAGGATTTTTGCCATCAGCTCCAGCCGTAAGCATCTCAAGCAACTGCATTTGACAAAGAAGCTGGAGAGAAAGGAGGGGGCGCAGTGGAGAGTTTGTCGCCTATGTGACAGCCATTTACCTTTAGTTTTTGCGGTGAAAACCCTCTGCGAGACGGGCCAGGTCTGGTCTGACAGCACACGCTCAGGAGAGGCGCAGCAGAATTGGCGATTAAAGCAGCTAAAGGCTCCAGGCCGGCGCCCAGCCCTACTCATCCCTACACGGCTCCCTCCTGCGGGATGGATTCCCCACCAACCTCCACGGCCGCGTGGGCTTCACACAGTTCTTCCTACAGACGAGCCAGAATGGTGAGTGCAAGGAGCCATACGCGCGGCCGCTGCTGCCGCCCAGCTCCAGGATCAGGGGGGCAGAGAAATGGAAGGTTACACAAGCTGGTAGATACCAAGAAGTCAACTGAAAAGGAAACGAGAGTGCCTGGGGTAAAAGCACAGGAAAAAAAAAATTAAAAAAAAAAAAAAATCTATAAGCAGAGTGCTGCCAGAGCTCCTGGAGCAAGCTCAGGACTCCGCAATCCTCCACTGCTGTCAACGAGTATCTATAAAGCCTCTCACTGGAGCACATTTCATCCCCCGGCCATTGAGTGCCTCGCACCGAGAATAACAGCTTACTGCCAGGCTTCTCCATTAGCTCGAGGGACAGAGGTCTCTTCACGGGAATCTGAAGGCTGATGATCCGCACTGGAATAAACACACTTCAGGTGTCAGACGCCGCATTTCCAAGCTTTTAGATTAGAGGACTGCGTCCAAAACCTGCGGCGGGCACCGGCAGTCCTTTCTTCTTCCAGTCCCTACCAGCGGCAAGGAAGCGCCTTTCCCAAGCCGCTCTCTAGCACGCAAACTTTCCCAATAATGCCAGCGGCATCAAGGCTGCCAACTACTGCTGAAGCCTTTTCGGAGCTTTTTCCCTTGAAATTCAACTTCCTGGCACCCCAGGTTGTGAGATACAGCTAAGACAGGGGAAGAGCATGCCACCCCTTCCAAAGGCTGCAACACTTCTGCAAAGGCAATTTAATGCTCGCTTTGTGTTCAAGCTGGGGGAACCAAACAGAGGAAAAGAAACAGGTACAGGCATTATCACGCTGGCCAGCAACCAACAAGGTAATTAAAAACCTCCCCCGAACAGGTGGTCAACAAAACCCACTATTAATGCCTTTGATTGCCAAGCAAATGTCTTTTAGCACGCTAGCCGTCACAGCAAGTCCCTGGGATCTGAAAGCATATTTCTGTGCTCCGACATCTGGCCCACAACAAAATTGCTATCGATCCGCCGCGAGCTTCCAGCGCGGCCGAAGGCGCCGGCCGAGGCAGGGGAAGCACGGTCCAGGCATGCCGGGGACGGTGACCAGGCGGCCGCGCCACGGCCGCAGCGCTCACCTTGCCAGCCGTCGGGCTCCTGCTGCTGCTCAACAGGGTGCTGAGGAGCCCCGGGAGCGAGGGCCGCGGACGCATTCCTAGCTCTTTAGGCAGCAGAGGATCGATACAGCCTCCCTAGGGTCTCGTGGTGCCGACGGGCAGCGCGAGCATCAGGCTTGCATTGCTGCCGAGTCCCTAAACTGCCGCTGCAAGAATTGTTTTCAGCAGGCAGCGTGCTGTGCTCGGGGAAAACGACGAAACAAAATCGGATGAACAGCGTCTGAACCGCTCGCCAAGATAAAAGAAAGGCCAGCCCGAGTCAGACCCTGTGGTTACAGAGCAGTAAGCGGTTTGATTTACGGTGAGGCCAGTTTCATTACAACGCTTGCGCTTTTAAGGAAGAGGTCTCTTAAAAGACTGCTTTTACTACGAAATTCAACCGCAGACGCATTTTTTCTTGTCGAGGGTGGCAAATAGTCCACGTAATTTTAGGCCTCTGTAGTAAACATCCTAAAAATATATACTTTTTCAGCAAATCGCATTATCTTAAACCGTGTTTGCTGAATTCTTTTGCTTCTCTGGCTAAGGTCGATGAAAGGAAAATAGTCTGTATCCAGTGCACCCGTGCTCCAGCCCGCAGCAATTCGCTGCACATGGGCTTAAATCCCACTGAGCGATTTTACAGCCGACGCCTCTTCAGCAAGGAAGATTTAAACCTCGTCGTCGGAAAACTTAAAGATACGAAAACTGTCAGGACAGCTAAGCACGTGCAAAGGCTGCCGAGGAACACTTCGGGATCCCTGTAAGCAGAGGATTTTCACAACTAAATTAGAAATTATCTAATACACCTGATCCTATCTCAGAAATAAAGCCCATCTCTTTCAGCTCCCTTTCTATTATCTTGGGTGCTTACACCAGGAAGAAGTTGATTTGTTCAGATGGTTTTTTTTAAAAGGCAGAAGTGTATTTTATTCCAAAAATGCCACCTTTTAAGCTTGCCCAGTATTAAATGCTACTTCATAACTGATACTAACCTCGCAAGTGTTTCGATCGTTTTTTCCTACCGTTTTTCCAGGGGTCAGATTTTCCTCCAGAATAGGAGCTGTACGCTACCGCCTAGGAAGGGCGACGCTGGCAGTTAAGCTGTACTAAACACCTACGAACACGTGCCTGCCTTGTGCTTCAGAGCACCCACACCCTCACGCGATGGTACCAACAGGCACTGCTTTTAACAGTAGTGACTAATAAGCACTAAGTAAAATTCGATGCGCTGAAATAAATCTCTAACATACCTTTATTGAAAGGTGCGTGTAATTCAGTAATCCTCCTACAACTTCACGCCAGGCCTTTCTCCTAAATAGTAATTTTAGCAGCTTCAGGAATCATAGATATCATTACCCTGGACCTGGAACTGCAAAGAGTAACAGTGGGACTAGAAAACAGAATCAGGTGTGGATGTCTCCACTGCAAAAAAACTTTAAATAATGCAGCCTGCAACTAGATGTAGTTTCCCATTCATTCCAATCCCGTTATACAGAGAAATAAGTTTCAAAAAGGACACTGAGTGCCGCCTTCTTGTGAAACTTTAAATACTAGCTCGACAGTTGCAACTGAAACTTAACATCGGCAACGCTTGCATTTTGCAAAGCAAGGCTCAAACCGTACCAACGCAAAATTGGAAGCGGTTTGTTACACCTGGGAGCCCGCGGGCTAGCTACTCAACGTTCACCTGACCACGTGGTCCACCACCTCGTGCAGGCAGACAGCCTTCGCTGCAAGGAGCCAGGAGTTGGAGAACTTCTCCCAGAACCTGCCTGGCTCGCACCGAGCGCAACGCGGCACAGACAGCACAAGCCTTCGCATCGCACCAGCCTTTCTATTCCCCACTGCTACCAAGAATGCTGAAGCCATTTTACCTGGAACTCCTAGATGGGACATACGTCTCGATTGTGCGAGACGAGACGATTTGTGAATGAGGATGACACCCCTGGGATGTTTATTTTGGAGTGGGGTGTCACCCGTCCCGTCCCCCCCGGTTTACCCATCTCTATCATTCACGCAGAAAGCTGTTGAAGAGCTACCACAGCACCAGATTTCCCACTAAAATTAAGGAATCTCCACGCCCCAGGAGGATGTGGGGAAGAACTGAGATCTAGAAGGCTAGAAGATGCACGGGAACATGACTGCGCTCAGAGACGGACTCCCAACCCCGCACTTCGTCTGCTCCTCACTTGCAAGCCAGCAGAGCAAGCCAGGTCGCTGGCCTGGGCAGAGGCATGCGAAGGGACACGCTCAATGTACAACACAGTTAGCATGCTAAGAATATTCACCCTGCTTTAAAGAAGGTAAGTCTGTCAAAAAAAAAAAAAACAAAACAAACCTCCAGGAACAAAATTGAACGCATGCTAATCTCCAGTATTTCCTCTGAAGGAACTGCCTTAACCAACTGGAGCATCTTCATCACGTCAACAGCAGCCAGCAAGGAACGCCCATCCAGCCAGCCTAGCACGCACCCAGCGCTGCAGCTGCTAAGCAGCTTTCCTTTTTACATGTACTTATACGCATTTACATGTACCAATCTGCTAAAGAAACAGATAAACTTGTAGGTTCTTCCTGCAACTTAGTAAGGTCATAACAAATGTATATAAGCCACTGAAGAGCGGCATACAGAATGTAAAGCTTAAGTCGCTCACAACAAAAATACCTGAACTCCCTTCCCAAAATGGCTGATAAACGCGCTGAGGAAAAAAAAAAAAAAAAAAAAAAGGCAGATGTCAAGAACACGAGATGACTGTACTCACAAGTCACACGCTTTCACGGGAATACCCAGCTTCGTAAGAAAATGGACTACGCCTGCACGGGGGCAGATCTCCCGGCAAAGCGGAAGGACCCCTTATCAAAACCTTAAATAGTAGCCTGAAGCGAACGCGAAGCCCACGCCAAGAACAGACTTTGTCAACTTCTCCTAAGGTAACCCGGCTTCCCCCAAACGACCTTCACAAATGTCAAATCACCTGCAACACACCGTAACACTTTTTAGCGGAAATTAAGCTTGGACACCCCACATCATCAGATGACGCAGGACTTCTGTTCCCCTTAACAGAGGGGGCAAGAACACTTATAGCTGAACACTTAGTTGAATATTATAGCAATCCCAAAGCTATGATCTTTATTGCTTTCTAAGGAAAATACTAAGAGCAACTGCCAAAGCTTGATAACGCTTAAGCCTCTGTACGGTATATTAATGCTTCCAGTGAAACTAAGGTTCTGCCAGCCTTTAAATTACAGCTGTGTTGCAGGAACTGCTGCACTGCCAAAAAGTGAAAAGCGCAAGCCAGTCTACGTAGCTCTAATCCGCTAACTAAAGCGAGTAGAGCAACGCAATGTCACTTCCCTTCAACATTTATGGTTCAGAGAAGAGTTTGCCTTACTCGAGGCTAGAAATACTGCAGCTGAAAGCGTTAAACATAGCCACTACCAATTTACCTGCAAACTCCGGGAACACTAGCACAGAACCGTCGCTTGCTCCACACGTAAGAGCCTGGCTGAAGAGTTACTTAACACTTGCATCTTCCCTAAGTTAAGTCAACAAGCAAAGTGTTAAACGGTCACCTCGCAGAAGCCTTATGAAAAATACCTGTCTAGAAATGCACATATTAAGGCTACAGACCACGGGGGGAGCTGCCAAAAATTATGGAATACAGTATAGTTTGTTTACTTCTTTTTAACGGCTCCAATATTCCACCTGAAAAACAGGTCCTGGAGCTACATAATTGAGGATAAAAATTAAGTGACCGTTGCCATTTGCCACGATGGAAGCTGATCACACCCGTTTCTCATAAAACCACGCAGTGCACAGCCGATCCTTGAGTTCCCCTGCCCTAAAAGAGAGCGAAGAGGCACTGCGGAATAAACGTCTCAAATGTAAGTATAACGTAGTATAAAACTGTTTTATTATATACCAGTACAAACGTGTTTATTAAATGAAGTATGATGGAGCTTTGTGTTTTGCATTCCGCCCTGAACATCACTGTAACACACTTCAGTTACAGGCTCTTGCCAGACCCTTAGCCTTCTCAGAAGGCACCAAAATAAGTAGCTTCTCAAATTTCATGTCATTTCACGGTTTTACCGTGTCCCTCCCGTCATCCCTCTTTTCTTGTGGTCAAGGGGGGGGGAAAATCCCATTTCGAAAACAGCGCAAGCTTCTCCAGACACCACTGTTGCTATACCAACATCAGTAACAACCTTAAACCCTCATCTCGGCAAGCTTCGCCAAGCACGCGGCCAGCGGAACGGTACCCGTTAATGGCTGCCCCCCTGCCCAACGTGGGGAGTAGGAAGTTTGTCCTGTACCTTCCTTCCCTGACCTCGTGGCAATGCCAGAAAAAATGAGGAGTCTTGTCTTTTTCCTGCCAAATGAACCCCCAGAGACTTTCACAGGGCCAGCATCGTTATCCAAAGAAGCGATTTAAGGCTGTCGCTCCCATCACTTGATGTCTAAATAAGACCCGCCACCAAAGAAGGCGGTTTAACACAGTTTAACACGTAAACAAGTTTTCGGGGAACTGGGGCAAGCGGAGGGGAAGAAAACAACCAGGTTTTCTTTATGGATTTCCCTGTGCTATGAAGGCACATTTTCATTTCGTTCCCATACAAATATGCCAGGCAATGGCTCTCCACTGGGAAGTTACACCGTCATCTTTTCATTCACTTCTGTTTGTGCTCTCAAAGGAGGCAAGGAAATATGTTAAATACTTTCCCCCCCCCCCCAAATCACAAAGCATCCCAAAATAACCACGAGAAGGCTCTGAACCAGAAAATATTCTTAAGTACTTGACACCAAGTTCCCTCTAAGAATGACACAGATTGCACATTCACAGAATACTGTAATTCTTCGCACATTTTCCAGGCCATATTTCCAAGGGTTTGCACAGTTTATTCCAAAATATTGTGCAACATATTATACCACCGAAATCATCAACTGCTTGGCTGGACACACAAGATTTGCTCATTTTCTTTTCAGTCCAAGTTGCAGGTGGTGTTTCTACACGATTTTTTTCGGCCAAGCCAACAATAAAATCATTTCCTAAATCCCCGTAAGAGTTTGAACTATTGCCCATTTCGCGCTGAGCATCGACTCTAGAAAACTTGTTCTAGGATAGGAGTCTATCAGAAGCAACTCTGTTGAAAGCCAATTTAATTCTTCCAAACTCAACTACAAGAGATCTCCAGCCTTGCTGGGCTGGGGGGGTGGGGTGGGTAGTGTGTATATATATATATATATATATATATATATATATATATATATATATATATGTGTGTATATATATATATATATATATATATATAAAAGAATACACATTTATCTATCCCCAGGTTGCTCCTGTTTCAAAGGAGCTCCGTCTTTAATCCAGAAGGACCCCGGGTTGAGCTTAGGCAGAAGCTGTCACTTGTGTTCAGTAGACGATGGCCAATTAGTAAGACCAAACAGCGACGTTTACACCATCTGCAGATTCGCCGGTCAGGCTCGAGCTAGAAAGCCCTGACGCAGAGATTAGAAGTTCAAAGGTATTAAAAGAGACCATTAACAGAGGAAAGGGGCCTCAGGAGCTCCTTGCGCGAAGGCTGCAGCGTGAGCTTGTGTCCAGCGGGCACCGAAGAACCTACGGAGGAGCAACGTGCTGCAGATGCACCAACTGATGGGAAACGGAGCTTCAAGCTTCACCGTGGGGAACCCGCTCGTGAGACCGAAAGCCTAGAAACCCGGCTTCGTTAGCCCCGCTGCTCGCGTAACTGCTCATTTCGGCCCTGCACCAGAGCCCAAAGCAGCAACTCCGAGGCCAGAAGACGTCGTTAAGCCACCACGGCAAGCCCTGGTGCCCAGAGCAAGAGCATTTTCCTGAAACCAGACCCCGGTCAGAGCGCACCGAATTGCTGACACAGGTGGCAAGTGCTGTCAGACACGCTGCATCGGCGGCGCGCAGCTATGACCACAGGGCTATTTTGTTTTTATGTACAGAGGTTTACTACCACCTTATAAAAGAAGGATTTCCAGAAGGCAAATGGACCCGTGTCTCAAAATAGAGTGTTTACATTAACGCTTGGCAAGCAAAGCCCTGCAAACATAGATGAATAGAGATAAGCTATAAAAACACCACGGACATTTACTTGCCGGAATAGTAGCTTGTAATCCAATTTCAAGTCCTTCTGCCAAGTGTTACACACAGCATCTTTGTGTATGACGATTCCAGCCCTCGTCCCCCACCGCCCCGCAGCGAAGATTAGCCAACAAGAAGAAACGGCAATTCAGAAACAACGCTCCATTTAAAAAGCCATTTAAATGGGAAGTTATGATCTGGGTATATCGGAACCCACTGTCCTTCCATTTGTGGAAACATTAAAAGATCAAGAAAGGATAATAAATACTGCCTGAGCGGCGAACAGGGATGCCGGAATAAGGGCGGAAAAACAAACCTTTCCGCACCTTTCTGTTCTTAATGGAGAGCAAATAGACTTTCCCTACATTGGAAGGGCTCACTAGAGCCTTGCCGATGGAATTGCTGCTTTGTAATTAAACTTGTCTGCTTGTTTCACGCAGAATACACAAAGAGCAAAGTGGCACAGAGCGAGATAACTTGAGCTAGCTTCCCCCAAACGGAACAGAGAAGGCACCTCGCTCGGCAGAGTCACCAGCCAACAGGTAGCACGCCATACCACGCCAGCCCAGAGCAACGCGTCTACCAAAGCCAGATAAACAGATGTGAGCGCCGCTGAGAACTCGTTTTCGGTGCAAAGACAAGCTGGTAATACCGATGCTTTTAAAGTCTCGATAGATCTTTAAGCAGGGGAGGGAGAGGAAGACAAAACAAACCGGTGTGCCAAGCAGCCATCCCTGGAGATGAAAAATCCCTGGAGGTGTATAAACCGAGTACCCCGCGGCTGGAGGGAAGTCGGACACCCAAGCCTTTCCCACTACAGCCCGGACTGCTGCGTTAACGGACATCTTTATCGAGCGCGATACATACCGGGACCAGCGGGTGCAACCCTGCAGCCTGCTGCGATTAGACCAGGAAGAAGGGCGATCCAGCTGCAAGCGCCGACTTTATTCGAGAGACCTCCGTACTCTTGAAAAGTGTTTTAATGGCCCAGATTACTCTGGCTTTTGGCGTTTTTAACGCATCAAGCCACACTTTTAAAGCTTTTATTTAATTTCATCTGATGCACGGGAAGAATTCTTCTTCTTCAGTTTGACACAACATAGGGAAGATCCATAATTCAGCTAATCACTCATCATATAAACAAAGAAACCTCTTGAGAACCAGAGAGCAACACGTACATGTATTTGCAATGCATAAGAGGATTTTTTTATTTTTTTAAATGGTAACAATGCAATCTATTCAGTGCGAGGAGTCTGTGAGGCCAATTAAATACTTTGGGTTCCATAATTATAATTGCAGTAATGAATGGAAAGGAGCATTACAGCTTGCACAATGCAGTTCCTATTCAATGCAACGAATCAGTTCTTGCCTGCTTTCAACTAACCTTTTGTGTCTCTTTGTATCAGATCTTGCAGATTACTTTCAGAGTATAATAAAAATATCCCCAAACATCCCAGGTAATGTAATACACTAAGCATCCTTTGATTATGCCTACACGCAATCTACAGAAGGGGGGTTATGCACTAAATGGGTAACATTCGTATTTATTAATTTTGGACATTAATGAAGATTCAGAGGGGCTCAAGGCCACCAGCTGAACACCCTGGCAAGCCCACGATGACAGCGGAAAGCCAAAACCTGATCTCCTGGGATTTTTTTTGAGGTTTCCTCCCCCTTTAAAAAAACCTCTTCACGATCACCCCTGGCCTGGGGAAGCGGTTTTGGTGAAGGACCCCTCTACCTCATTTACTTGCCGGCAGCCTACCAGCAGCTTTTACCCACTGTGTGCCTGCAGGGATCAGCCTTAGGAAACTGAAGAGTTACTCCCAAAGAAGTTAATCCAAAACCGCTCCGGGTCAACTTAGAGAAGTCAGACGAATCTTTTTTGGTGTGGGGGCGTCTTTCGTTCTTGTTTTGTGTTGGATTTTTTTTTTGGTCAAATATTCTTACAGTTCCCCTAACCTTCCCCTATACTTCACTGCATCCAATACGTTTTGAGAATGAATCGCCTCACAGGAGCACCGTAACTCTTGAGGTTTTCCAAGCACGCTAGAGTTGAGGCATATTTTTTTTCCCCAGAGAACTATCATCTTTGATAAAGCTTCCCCATGATCTCTCATAGCCAAGATGTAGCATTTGGCATACAAATGCATTTTTATCATCTGCTGACACCCCCCCCCCCGAACATAATTCCCCGACAGTTGGCCCACGGGTGTCAGAAGGAAATTAGGTGTCATAGAAATACCAAGGAAACCAGCTTCATCCCCTCCCTTTTTCATATCGTTGCTCCACTCTTAAGTTTGGTAGGGAAAGGTTTCCTCTAACACGAGCAGTGATTTTGTCAATTCGGACTAGAACAAGCAGCAGAAGGCACAGCAAACACGAACGCTGCACCGCACTAGGCTCTGTGCAACGCACACGGCGCCAAAGTCATCGGCACGCACAACTCTCTGGAAAACAACTCTCTGGAAAACAGGAGGAGAAGGGAAAGGGAAGCAAAGACCGTCAGCGTTTGTACCGTCAACCGTTAGTCTTGTTTCGGTGAACGCCGTGCTCCCTAAGCAGGCCAGGCAGCTGCGACGAGAGGGGCTCGATGGCAGAGAAGCACAAGGATGCTGGAGGAGAGATTTAAGTTCCTCTGCTTTACTTTAATAATATATTCATCCAGCCACAATTTACTGAAAAGGATTGCTTCCTCGCTCCCCCCCCAACGGCCATGAATCTCTTTAGAGAGAACATTACGCTACACCCGTAATAGGTTTATGCAACATAGCGCGTATTTGATATGTTAGTCATGTCTCCAACGCATTCTTTCCTTTGCTTCCCAAGCTTCAGAGAAGCTCGTTTTCCCCGAAAGAGAAAAGGGTTAACGCGGGGCCAGAGCTGCACATGCACTAATGCCCCCATTTGTCTTGAGGAAATGAAAACAAGAGATTTAAGCAAATCCACTTTTATGAATTCAAAACTTCAGACACTATTTGAAAGACAGCAAAGCAACATCCTTCATAGATTCACAGAGAGAGGGAGAAGTTAATGTTTTTGATGGAAGGCCCAAAAAAGGCAGATCCTAATCTGGGCGAGTAAAAAAAAAAAAAAAAAACCACACAACAAAACCAAACCAAAACAAAAAAATATCTCTTCATCTACGATAAATGGGACCTGGAGTACTGCGGTGCTACCGTGATTTATTACAAACATGAGGAGACGACGACATCCACCTCCTTCCTTAGGATTAAAACCGAGATGCTTTTGGACTGTCACTGCTCATCAGAATCTACCCTGAAGATGTGATCACCTTTGCCAACACCAGCCCTGTGCATCGTGGCAAAATAAACGCGCTAGCTGGCCCTCTTACAGGATTTCTGCTTCCCTTTCTCAGCGCTACAAATATTACACACGCCGAGCGGCACGCTCAGCTTCAGCAGCAGCTCGGACTGGAACGTGGAGTTTCAGCCCCAGCTCTGCGTCAGACGACTTGCATCTCGGCTCACGTAAGAGCACGAAAAAACTCAACTGGGCATCGTATCAACCCGGGCACGCCTTCCAGTCGCCTACATCTGCAACTGGTTTTATCTCTCTTAGGTATTTTTCAGAAAGAGACTGACGAAGAGAGGCCTCCCCACCCTCGCCTGGTTGAGGATGGCTCATCGAAGGCCAAAAGGAACTCTGCACGATCACTAATTACTCAGCTTTCACACTTACCGCCTTCTAACGAAGGCGACTCACAGAATTTGTCATCCAGAATTTGACGAGACTTAGCAACAGCCACATGCAGCGGTGTATTTGCCTGTAACTAATAGAGACCTGCAAAATTCCGACCCTGCCACAATCCGGTCCAAGAGCGCGCGCACAGACACATCAGTTGACATTTCCCGTTGACTGAATTAGAGCATCTTTTAACGAGGCTCGCTTCAAAATCATTTTAAATCCATTTGCTCATGTCAACATCAAACGTACTCAGCATTATCGACCAATTAGTAAACCAGAAAGTATTCTTTAGATAATCTAAAATCTCAGTAAAATATTCAACGTGTCATTCATTTACTACAAACTGCCCTATAAAAACAAATTACTGGAACCAGCTGTCACAGAGCAACAAGTGTCTAAGGACAGAGTGCTTTTTAAACCTAGGGCTTTCCAGAAGGCGTCGGCGTTAATAGCGATGTCACGTCTTCATCTCCTGCCGAACTCGGCCATTTCAACTGCTGCCCGTGTCCCAGAGGAGCGGGCGAAGCCATTACAGGCGTTTATACCATCAGGAGGACGCAGATCACTCTGTCTCGCAGCACAGAAGGACGTCCCGCCGGTCAGAGGCGAGAGCTGGGAAGGGGTTCGCCCTTCCGAGGGATCCAACGCCCGGGCTTTCGCCTTCTGGCTCCTCGGAAGCATCCCAGCGCTGAAGACGCAGTATCGTGAAGGAGAGGCTCGTGGCCCGAATTAGGCATCTTCTCAGGTCTGCGGTTAGCGAAGCCTCGCCTGCCTTTCCAGGCTTAGTCGAGATTGCCAGATTAAGCGATGGGAAGGTATTTTCCACTAGATCAGGTTGGCAGGGATCTCCAAGGGCTCTCTACTTCCACGCCAAATCCAGTGAAGCGGTGCCAGGGCTGCAGCTCAGGTAGGGCGCGGTGCCAGCCCCGCGCCAGCCCAGCCAAGGACTGCTCTAGAAGGGTTTCTGACCCGGCAGAACCCGTCCGGCGGCAGCCTTCAGGCCACCGACTTGCGCCGAGCTGCTCCAGGCGAGCTCACCTAACGCCTGTACAGCCCGTGGTCTCGGCAGGGCGAAGATCGCTCCCCAGCCACAGCATCGTACGCCAGGACCACCCCCGAACAGCCCACCCTCACCGATTCCCTGCCAGTAGTGGGGCCATAAGCACTAGAAAAAGGAGAAGTCTGCGTGACTTTGCGAACACATGGCAAAAACCTTTTTTTTTTTTCTCTTCTCCTTCTCCTACTCACAAGAAGGAAAAAACCTGGTTTTTCCCCCTAAGTTTTGCAAGCGAAGGAAGGGTGGTTTGGAGGGCGGTTGGTTTTTTGTTTGTTTTTGTTTTTAAATCTCTGGAGTGTGGCAGAGCAGTAAATCTTGCATTACGGTCTGAAGCGTGTCAGGCTGGGGCTTCATTTCGGTCTCAGATTAGACTCCTGAAGCAATGAATCTTCCATCATGGAGGCCGTTACCAACAGAGTTTTCCTTCATTTTGCACTGCTTTATCCCCGATTGTACCATCAAACTTACCTCCAACCTTCCCTCGGCCGCGAGGGGCTCAGCAGAGCTACAGGCTTTTCAAATATTCGTCGACCAGAGAAGCCAAAAGCTCAAAAAGCGGGAGCTGCTACGGCAGGGCAAGCTGTCCCGTGCAACCCACCATTCTGGTACTGCAAGACAGTACTCTGCTTTTCAACTGTGTTGCTCGTCAGCATTACTTGTCCCTTCGCTAAACAATTTGACCAGATTCTCCAATTTAAAATCACGCCGTATTTCGATAGTTCTTCCACTGAAGATCCCCGAACCCCTGAAGAGTCCCAGCCACGCATCTGACAGGACCACCCTGAAGAGGACAGGGCGTCGGGGCTGCGCTCGAGCCGCGATGCTCGTGCAACAACCCGAACTACGCCCCGGCCTGAGGGATCCTCGCTGCAGGGAAAATGCAGGCGGTTTAGTCAACCCAGCGGCCCAAGAGCCCGAGTCGCTTCCGCCCCAATTAGCGCTTTGACATCAGGTACAGATTAAGAAGCCAGCAGGAAAGCTGGATGACCCTTACCGGGAACGAATCTTGCGACAAGGGTCATACCTCGAGAACGCTTAAGGTTTTGCCTTGGATTCAGGCCGATTAAGCCAGCCCCAGAAATCTGCCACAGCAAATTAAGGCTGTAACAGCCCGAGAACGATATAGTAACCAGAGGAGGGACACGGACACAGGCTTGAAAGGCGCTGCAGTAGGTGGGGAGAAAACCAGCCTTTCCGATCACGTTAAAATCCTGTGATCCATTAGGATCTCAAAGTACCGTATGCAAACCTCGGCGAGTTAAAGGCGTTTATAAGATCCAAGTAAAATAGTCCGTGAACATTGAAAAATGCTTAAGTGCTAAGTTAAATGACAATTTTCAAAACACGCTAAGGAAATCGGATCGTAACAAACCAGTCCCGTGAAACACGGTATCTATCATCAACTTTTTAATTACCAATTGATCAACATGTAGACAGTGTAATAGCTTTCAGCTTTTAATTACTGAACTATCAAAATTCCAACCAAAAAAAGGAACCTCCAGAGATGAAACTGTAATGCTTGATTATTCATTGCTACATAATGAATGATTTGTTTTTAAACAAGATGTCAAGTTCCTCATGTAATCCATCTGGATGCATGACTCGGCAAAGCTTACGCTGCCCATACTAAGTACTCGGGGTTCCTATTCTCCCTTTTCTCCTGACCCCGCAAGTGAAGGCTTTTTTTTGTTTGTTTGTTCGTTTCCCCCCCCTTAAGGCAAAACAGTCCTGAATCAAGGGGCCGAAAGGCAAACAAACTGCCAAAACGGTGCCACGAATCCAGACAAGCCACTCCATCTCCCACCAGAGGGACAGGTTTTGCCTGGGAGGGAACAGCTATTCCTTCCAACTCGTCTGTACTCCCAAGGAAGCAGCTCTAAACGGAGAAATACATCCACCGAGCAGCGGGCATGGCAGCGCTGCTTCCCATTCCACACGTACAGCGCTGCGAAGAAGAACCGACGCCGTAAGAACCGGGACGCAGCTCCCGGGTTTTCTTCACGTAGCCTAAGCCGCCGCGAGATACGCAAGACTTTAAATGTTAGTATTACGCAGAAAAGGACACTGGGGCGGGGAGAGACTTTTTATCTACGCCCTAAATTCGGCATCCAGTGCATCGTAAGTAGCTGGTGGACCGACTGCACCTCCAACCACCGCCTTGCAGCGCCACAAACTCTTGACTATTGAGGAGCGTGCGGATTTCAAGCCACTGCCTGCGGGTCCAGGGTTTCCACCTCCCGGCAGCTGGCAAGATAAACCCACGCGAGGCAGGAGGCACCGGCACCGCCTGGAATCCAGTCCCCGCTTCTAGCGCCAGCAAGCTCCGGGGTGGGGGGTGTCCGTGGCTGCGCAAGGCCAGTCACATCTATACTTTCCCTCCACACACAACATGACCTGCTTCTCCCTCCCCGTGTGCTTGCCAGCGTAATTACCTTTACCACCTTAAACTACCTCAAAACCTCAAGTTACACCCCCCAGATTTTCGTTTCCGTTGGCCGAACGCACAAGAACCAAAGGTTTTCAGCAACGTGAAGACGTGTCTTAAGGCTGCAGAGAGCCCTCTGCAATCCACACCCCCTGGGGAGAGGTTTTTGCCAGATCCAGGCTTTTGGCATTTGGAGGGACGTTCCCCAGAAACGCTCGTTTGCAAAAGCAAGAGATCTAGGTAGGTATGTAAAGCATTCTGGAAGTAATACTACTGAGCAACGGTAGTTCGAGCAGAGCGTATTATTAGTCAATTAAAAGGAAACTGCCAGCAAGGAACGCGTTTCTTCCTTCAACCCCAGTGGCAAGAATTAGCATCACTCACCCCGAGCCCCCTGTGTGTAACCTTACAGATGTCTTCTACGCGTTATCATCCCCAAATAGTTATTCCACAGAATGGCATCTGTTCCCACAAAAGAAAATAAAAAAAAAAAAGGGGGGGGGGGGGGGGGCACACGACAAGAACCTTTTTTTTTTTCCTTCGTTACAGCTTCGGATCCCCAGTTGTTGCCAGACAATACCCGACAATACCTCCCCAAGAAATTCACCCACTCCAGCCACACCGAGGGTTTGATTTCTACACGGAAGCCACAAGCTCATTTCAGGCACTTCCCTCGGGAAGCTGCTCGTATGCATAGCTTGTACGGATTTTCGCATAAGAAATTCAGTAATCAGTCCAGTAGCTGTAAGCACTTATGACAACAATATCTATCAACACTTACCATATTTACAACTAAATCATGTAAATACGAGCCAGCTCTCCTCTGCATGCTGATCATCTGGACCAATGAAGGCTGAAAAAAGCCACTCCAAGAGGAGACTAAACATACAAAACCCCGCACGGTGAGAAAGAAATACCGACAGCGCTGGCGAAATTGCTGAGGGCAACGAGAAACTGGGGCCACCCACCGGCCACTGACCGCAGAGCCGAAGGAAGCACCCAGGGCTCACCCTGCCCCGGTCGACGCCATGCGAGCACTTAACTCGCGCGCAACGGCCTCCCAGAGCTTGGCTTCTATTCCACAGGATCCGTGTATTTTCCAGAAAAACGGGGACAAGTTGCTTCAAGACCTACCCTCCGCCTGCCTTTGAATTCCTTACAAATCCTAGGAACCAATTCAAAATGAAGAGACACCCATTTCAGAGATGCTCCCCCCCCCCCCCCCCCCGAAGATTTACCGTTTTATTGTGCCTATTAAACTGACAAAAATTACTCTTTAGCTGGTCCATTCAAACGCAACTTCTACAGAGGTTTAGGCAAGCGATTTCCTAGACGTTTATAAATCAACCGAGCAAGGAAAACTTTTTCCGTAAATAATTTGGGGTTTTGGCACAACAAAAATACCAAAGTTATTAAAACTTTCACATTGTTTTGGATTGCATCTTCAACGGACGCCAGTTTCTTCCAGGGCTACAAAGACATTTCATTTAAAGCAAAGAAGAGCTGCATTTCCAAAGGCTTCCCCGGTGAATTTAGTGACAGTTTGCAGCGCAAGGTTCATTCTTCGGGCAGCGAAACCCAGCAGAAGCGGGGAACAATCCACACCGGTTTTCACCAACATCCCCCTCGTCTCTGCACACCCGCCAACGTCCCCCTGAATTCCAGCGCAAAATCCTTTCATCCCTACGAGCAGAGAAGGCCCGCTCGATCGGCCAGTCTGCCGGGCTCTCCCCAGGAAGACAGGCAGATGACCGGGCTTAAAACAGCTTACTAGTCCTTACTTATTTACCGCAGGATAATTTAAGCTACTCCCTACTTTAGGAGAGGATTTATACAGAACAGCGGGGAGAGGATGGGAGAATGAGGTACCGTGTTTAGCCTGCAGCACGGCGAACCCCAGCCCCGCCAGCCCTCCTCCTCCTCCTCCTCGGCAGCCCCCCCGTTATCACTCTGAGCCGCCCTGGCCACAGCGGGAACCCAAGGCAGAGTCACGTCAAAGACCGTCCCGAAGGGGCCGCTGCCGGCGCCGCGATGTTTCGTACCGAAAATCTCCACGGCGTAACAACACCCGGAAGATTACGCTCCGCTTTCAGGCCTGTTATTTGCACGTACCGCAAGTTTCTTTTACCCCCTAGATGTGCAACGCGGATCCACCGACACCACCTCACGTGGCCGCACGTTCCCTGAGGATTAATTCCAGGAGCTAATAAAAATGCCGGACTCAAACCGGCAACGCACCCCAATCACCCGCAGACACCTATTTTCGTTCTCTCTTCCTGCCTTGGCAGCCTCGCACGTAAACCCAAAAGTCAGATTTTTGGGCGGGGGGCTGCGGTGCTTGAGTGGGAAGGAGAGGAAGAAACGGTGGATTGCGAATACAACGGGTAGCCCACGAGACACTTACTCTTGCAAGGAATTAAACAAAGTCATTCTATAGGAACCACCGAAATCATATTTAAGACAACCGCCCCCATCTCAAAGAGGAATGAGGATCAACAGACCCACCCGACCTCAACCCAAAACTGGAAAAAGTACCCCAGCAAAGACAGCCTTATCTGACATACCACGTGCACCCTCCAGAGTCGCGTTCCACCTACATCACGTTCTGTTAACATACTTGAAAACCTGACATCCAATTTACCAAAAAGAGCCTGGAGGAGAGAGGCGTCCTATCATCGTGCATCCGAAATTCTCCCAGAGCGATGTAAAAGCTACATCATTGCTTTTGCTATAAACGCTCTGTTTACAAGGCTCCATATATTCCTATATAGCAATAAATGATCTGCCTCCGAGTATTTTCTTTACTTCTCGCCTACAAGTTTCTCCCCCTTTCCCTGCAGATGTCCGAAGGGAACAGTGTTCATCTCCTATCTACCCCGCTTTAACCTTCGCTCTTACCGAGAAGAGACGCGACTGCACTTCACGTGCTGAAGAAGCAGTATCTGGCAGTATGGATTCAGGGAGAGTTGATTAAATGTGTACGTTCTGTTAAAGATTATATGGAACGATTAAGAGCGTAAGACCTTTAAATCGAACCAGAAGCTGTTAACGTGGACGGAGCTCAAAAACCTCAGCGTGGGAGTCACTTTTAGTAGCTCTGCCTACTAGGTTAATGAGCAATGCCTCTTTCGGAGCCACTTTCAGACCAGAAGCTGAGAAAGGAGGAGGAAAAATGGTCCTTAACTGCGATACGGCAGACAAAGCAGCCGTGTATCATGACCCTACAGATACGCTCTCCCAGTGACACAGCGCAAGTCTTCGTTTTGAGCAGACGGTAAACTGTTCGGAAACGAAGGTTGGAAGTGAAAAGTTAAGTGACAAAGGAGAAATTACACTCGGTTTTTACACACCCAGAAGAATCTTTCCGCGCATCCACGCTTCAATGGCGACTACGGACAAGAAGCAGGAGCAAGTTCAGTGGGTCCCGCCTCATCCCTACCATGAGTCGCTGTAAGCATCTACAAGATCCAGGGACTAGAAGCGTGCTGCACCGATACGGCACGGGTAGGGACGGCACGCGGCCTGACAAACCACCCTGCTCCGGCCGGGGTTCTCCGCTTCCCCCTTGTCCACCAGCAGGCACCGAGCACGCGTGTCCTCCTCTGCTCCGCTACCCGCGTCCAGGAGAAGCAAGGCGCCGGGGATCAGTTTGCGGAAGAGCCAAGGAAATACCGGCTGGCTCAGCAGGGCGCCTACACCCACTGCTCAACTGCAAATCAAAATGCTCCCGCACATCAATTTAATTTGGGCCCCCGTCGGCCGACAGGCGCTAAGGAACTGCGCGTAGCTTCTCTGGACTCTGCACAGCATGGTAAAAAAGGAGGGTGGCAAAAAAATTCGTCTGCCTAGAGAACCGGAGCTGCTGTCAAGCCGACCTAGATTCTCCCCGACACCATGGAAGCGCTTCACGTGGCAAGCGGGGGTTTCGCTTCGTTTCCTTCCTGCTGCACCCGTCCCGGAAAAGCAGGCTTGCTCCGAACCGTCCTAACGAACCCAAACCATCCTCCACAAGCTCCGTTTGACAAAGCCGACGCTCCCTTGATGACAAGCGTTCGCCGTTTTGATGTTTGTTCAACCGGCTTTCCAACCCAACGCCACGAAGCGCAGTCAGGCTGTCATCAGGAAACGAGAAGGAAAAACGCCATCGCTGGGGATCTCAGCACCAAGCAACGTTACCAAGTTATCCAGAAGCCTTCCCCCCGAGAAAGGCAGGAAAAGCCAATGCTTTTAAAGAGCTGCTGACACCTAAAAGAACGCGGCACACTTCCTTGTTAAAAAGAGCTCATGCAGTGCGTGGCAGTGCCTATCCTCAAGTCAGCTCAAAATAGCGCCTAATTTTATACAGACCGGGGAAAGCAGGAGGGGCAACTCTTCGGAGCTTCCCTGCTTCTACTGAGCTCCCAACCCCATAACCTACGTCCAACGTTAGCTACTGTGGATAAAGACGTCGAAGGGGCAAGCGATGGGAACGCAGAGAGCTCAAATCATGTTTTCAAGCAAAATAGCTTAGAGTGCGAATCCAAAACAAACCAAGCTACAGCAACAGTTCTCTAAATGCGAATATCTCAGGCCTCCCTCACAACAAAACCAGTTAGAATTAGCTGACCGACCTCATAAGCCAACTCCATGGAGCGACAGAGGGTTTCTGCGTTTGTCCTGTACGCTTAAGCGACTTGGGTTTGTCCAACATCAACTTCACCGCATCAGCGTTGCAAAAGACCCGACTGGCATCTTTTAGAGCAGCACTCCTGAAAGCAAGCCACCGTATCTGCAGCGCCCAGCACCAAGTTCGGCATCACCTTCCGCTTCAGGAAAGCAAAGCAAACGATACTTGCCATTCTTCTACAAACCTCAACCAATTGAGCTAATCCATGCAAAATGCCTGAGCAAACGCGACCGTGTAACCAAAGGCACCGCAGCTTTGCGGCTGTGGGGGTAAGTGACTGTCTTGATGCTGCGGAGCACCGCAAATGTTAAGGACTGGGGTGGACGTCCACGCGCCTCCGGCCGGCGAAGAAACAGCCCCGCGTAACGAGGAGAAGTCTTTGCAGTTGAGCTGTAAACCAGAGCCAGCAGCTTCCCCCCCCACCCCCCGGGCCTGACCCAGCCGTTCCGTTTCAACACCTTCCAGCGGACAAAGGGCAGCTGTTGCCCCAACGTTACCCCCTGCCACACCAGGGCAGCCGGGGTGGGGAACGGCTTTCCAGAAAGCCACCGTGCTTTCTCAGGGTCGCAGATCTATCAGCGTCACGGACCGCACCTCCGAAAAGTATTACCACGATGAAGCGCACCAAGCGAGAGCGCGCTCTCTGCAATTAAGTGAGGGACGAACGTTCCTCTTCTCGGCTACAAAGTAAGGGCCGGGAGGGTATGAGACGCCGTTATTTGTGTGTATTAGCCCAGAGGCTACACATAATGCTCAGGCCGCACAAAGAGAGTTTTCTTCCCAGCCCCGTTTCAGCAGAGCCCTACTTTGCTGTAACCCCGGCTCCAAAGCTTAACGTCACTAATATTTAAGAGTTCTGCGAGGGAAGCTGCCAGGCAGCCTCATTTAAAAAACAGAAAAGCGGCAACAAGCGGTTTCTCATGCTTGATCCGATTACTCTGATCCCTCTTCTGATGCGGCAGACTCCGGCTCCTATTTCCATTACTGCACGGGGGGGAGCAGGGGAGGGAGGGAGGGGAGCGTCACTTCGCCGCTCGATATGTCTTCCTTCCCTGTCACGCTTCGGAGAAGGGATACGGAATAAAGTGGATGGAGGGGCGTGGGGCGCACCCGCCTCCAGGCGGAGACGTCGTGCAGGCTGGTGGTACCGAGGGCCCCATCCAGCCGCCCACCCCTGGCAGCGAGGGCGCTCAGACCTCTCCCACTGGGGCTTGCCAAGTCCGACGGGGTCTCGTGCTGTCCACAAAGGGATTGTAGCTACCAACAGCGTCGCTGCGCTAACAAAAAGGCGTGTTCCCGCACCAAGTTTTGGGGCATCTTAGGTCCAAGCTCACAAGAGGCGTCGTGTTTTGGATTAGCCCTTGAGTACATCTTTGTGAACGGGAAGAGCACTGCCGCCGGAGTGCACCCCAGAGAAGACAGACTTGAGAGACCTGCTGACAGCTGGGGGAATACAGTGACATTTCCATTCTGGAAGCAGACCTTGAAGAGATTATAAATCAGAGTCAGGCGCTTACTAACACTGCTAAAAAAGGGCTCAACGAGATCAGAGAGGTTCATTCGCAGCCGTAACCTGAACCAGGGCTTTACATACCCGGCTCTTGCCAAGCCCAAGCGTAACTTTAGGAGGCAGCGCCGGTCCCGTGGGCAGCCTTGGCTCCGACAGCTCCATTCGCTGCTCCGCAGGTAGAGATCGCTGTCCACCATCGTTTCCATTGCCTAGCCCAGGACTCCAGAAAACGTCATACAAGCGCCGCAGCTTTGCCGTCCTACTGAAGAATCGAGCCAGTAACCTAACGGCTTAGGGCAAACTTCACAGCTGGCCTTGGCAGGGAGAGTAAGTTTCTACATAACCATTTCCCACTGCCAAAACCAGACACGTGGGTTTTAAAAAGTGCTCGCCACCGCGTGCTCTTCAGAGCCCATTTTCTCTCCGGTATTTGCACTGGACTGGCGTTGCCACTAAGAGGAGGGGAGGGGCGACACGGACTTCGCTGTTTAGGCAGGACCCACAAAAATAGGCAGCGCTACTTCAGAAGGAAAAAACCAAGCCAAACCCATCACGAACGTGCCAGAAGGCAGCACCTACACGTGCGACTGTCGGCAAACGGAAAACGCCGAGAAGCTGCCAGCATTTCCAGTGACAAAAAAAAAAAAAAACCCCGAAAAATCAAACTAAAGAGATTTTTTTCAGTTAAGCTACAGCCCAACGGAAGTTTTATGTTTCTGAGCAACGCGGTGTGCTTAAGTGTCACACTTTGATCCTTTACACCGGCATCTTAACGGGGTCTCAAGTCTCAGAATAGGTTCACCTTGAGAATTCAGGAAGGTCGGAATGTTTTTAATACTCAAGTTTTGAAACCACAGAAGAACGTAATCAATTAAAGCCAAACCGTAGGGTAAAAATAGCCCGCTGGCCCAACCCTGCGAAGGGACATCGTCGATTTAAAATAACTAGGCGTGCAGGCCAATAAAAGTTCCTGGCACAATCCAGTCGAGTGTTTTAAATACAACAAGAAAGCCACCGACCGCATACGGTGGGTGAGCACGTGGTGAGAGTTCGGCATCAATTACGAGAACCACCGCGGCTCCCCATGTATTTTTATCACTCGCTTTAATATATTTGGAACGGGTGAATCGGATTGACCCGAAAGTCAGGTTTTCAAGAGTCCCGTGCAGCACCGCACAGCGCACACTGCAGGGCTCCCTAACATCCACCTCCACTGCCACACAAGGACTGAAGGCGAGAACCCGATGCGCAACAGAGCAGGAAAGACAACAAGTTCAAGAGGCAACGAGTACACGAGGAAGGAGAAAAACTGTTATTATGGCAGAAAAGGCTGGGAGAAACCAGGCGACACTAGTCACGTGCAGGCAAGGGTCGTTAGAGGAGCCAGCCTGCACCCGCAGGACTTGCAGCCAGGGCTCTTTCTGCACTTGCCAATTAAGAACTGGAATATCTAAACTCAGCCCATGGCTCAACCGCAAACGCCAGCTCATCTCGGAGCGACGTGGGCCAGCTACCACGCACCGACGTGTGCCCCAGCCGACAAGCTCCCTCGCGATGCAGTTACCAAAGTTCTGATTGAAGCCCCGTGGTATTTTCCCTCAAAAAATGCCTGCCACGAATGCAAAAAACACCCTTTTTCACCAGCACGCTCCCCTCGAAGCCAAGCCCACCAAAGCGTCCAAGCCAGCGCTGGATGACCTTCAAGCGTTCCGTGGTGCAGCTCCCATTAACCACAACAGCAGCTGCT